>NC_136508.1:81050301-81177801 GCF_053919585.1 Euprymna scolopes | reverse complement strand
TTTGACAACTTTTCCTTTTATAATTATACATTTATATTTATTATCCCTTTCATTTATATAAAAAAATCGTATATTAATTCTATTGGACGCCTGTATCTACCTTTGAACTCGGCGTACATTTGCTCTATCTGCCCCTACCGCCACCACAGTAGCTGGACACCAGAGAAACTCTAAGCGAATTATGACTTCGTTAGCACGTGAAAATTACTGCTGTTCTCTATTGATACGTGTTTGACATACTTTTCTTTGTTATTTATCCCTTTCTGTTTATCTTTCTAATTTCGTCCTATTTTCCTCTCACCCTTTTTTCCTCTCCTAACAAACAATCCCTAACTTCTTTTTAATTCATATTAATTTCTTTCCTTTTATTATTAATCTTTAATTTAAATTCAAACTAAAATGTAATCTATATTTCTCTCCCATCCCTTTTCTCTTCCTTTTCTTTCTTCTCACTCCTCCCTCTATATCCAGCACTTCAACTCTTGGTTTTTTGATACTCATATGTAATTTAAAAGAATCTTTTTCTTCTACTTTTTTCGGCTTAGATTGTCTGAGGAGATCGACAGGATAATTTTATTGTCCTGTCGATTGGAACAACGTGTAATAATTTAAGAAAAAACTCCGGAAGTTGTAAAAATAAATATAAATTAAGCTCTACTAATGTATTGAGCACTTTTTCCTGTTTTTACCAAATATACCTTCTAATATATATATATATATATATATGTATATATATATATATATATATATATATAGAGAGAGAGAGAGAGAGAGAGAGAGAGAGAGAGAGAGAGAAAGAGAGAGAGAAAGGGAGAGAAAAAGAGAAAGGAGATATGGGAATAGATAGATAGATTTCCAGATTTAATATCAGCCAATATATTTGTTGCATAAAATATTTAAACCCCGTTTGAAAATTGATTTTCCTCAAAGCTCTTCGAAGAAAGATATGGAAAATGCAAATTATTTAAGTATTTTTGAGATCCTTATAGAAAAAAAAAACTTATTATTTTTGTTACGATTCAATCACTAAATGAGTGCGGTTTGAGAACATTGCTATATTTAGAGACTGATAAGACGTGAATAAACTTCACTGCAGAAATAGAATCGCTTCAAAATGTAAAGATTTTCTCTGCTGCAATACGTAAAACATATTAAGTTCAACTAAGGTGCCATGACGAACGTGAAAGTATTTTTTTGTGTTTTTTAACTAAAAATAAATAAATAAATGTAGCTGATTGAACAAAATCTATACTCATCCAGTACACGGCTTAATCTCCAACATATTCGCGTCGGCATCTTCTAGCGATGCATGAAAAAGTCCAAAGACTGTAAGAAGATTATCTCACAATGTGGCGCACCCCGTTTCTCATGTTAAAAATAATTTTCTATTTAAAAAGTCATTCTTTAGATAAGGAAAGACGTTTACGTTGACATAGTGTGTTGAGAGTAATTTATGGTTTTCAAGATGGTGTGGCCTCCTCATCCTTCAACAGTCATATGTTTCATGTTTAAATTGTACTTTCTCTTCTAATAGCTGATTGGATAATAGTTTCGGCGTCTTTTAGCTGTTTACAAAACATTCTGAAAAATGCTGACGAGAAGTTGCCGAAACTGAATAAGTATCAAAAAGTCAAATGAAAATCGGGAAATTATTCCATCCTAATAGAATTGTAAGTATTTACTAATCAATAAATAAATCTTAAAAAGTATATATATATATATATATATATATATATATATATATATATATATATATATATATGTGTGTGTGTGTGTGTGTGTGTGTGTGTGTGTGTGTTTATATATAAGATTTTGTATATATGTGTGTGTAAGTGTTTTTCTGATGTGTGCGTGTATATATATATGTGTGTATGTATGCATTTGATCTGTGTGTATATATATATGATGCGTGTGTGTATGTGTGTGCATCTGATGGAGTACTAGTTTTCTTGAAGTTTTGCTCGTAAATAGAAGTGGAGGAGTATAAGAAGTCTGGAGCAATGCAGGGAATCTTATGTTAAAATGATTTTACAACAAGGCATAAACTAAAGAGGGCCGTGTAGAGTTTGTTTATTATATCTTCATATATCCATTAGAAATTACTACAAGCCCCTCCTTAGTTTATCCAGTTTTTCCTATACGCCACATCATTGTAACATCCGGGTCCCTGCCACATTGCTATAACCTTCTTATGCGCCTCCATGTATATATATATATATATATATATATATATATATATATATATATGTGTGTGTGTGTGTGTGTGTGTGTGTGTGTGGCAAAAAGAAAGTCCGCACTTATAATTTTTTTCCAAACTGCAAATTTAAGGTAAATGTAACTGTTTGTAAAAACTATACCTTATGTATTGGCCTTTTATTCTTCTATAATTTTACCTGTTTATGCTTGAGTTTTAATTGAAATATTCTAGTGTTCACGTCAAATTAAAAAAATAACTTCAAATTGATGAGGCAAAAAGAAAGTCCGCACAATGGAAAATTGTTATTTTAATGTAATTTTAGGGCATTAATGCAACACAAATAAACAGGAACACCATAAACTAGTAAACATTAAGTAGAATAGCCCTTCTGCAATTTAATAGTCTGCATTTTTTTTTTGGAATTCCTTGAATTAGACTGCAGCAATACTCCGGGGAAAGGGCATCGCACTTTTATTTAATTTTTGTCCAAAGTTCTTCCAAATTTGAAATTCTATCATTTCGTAGCTGTTGCTTTATATAATGCCATATGATTTCCATAGAATTGAGCTCTGGAAATTGTGCAGGTCAATCCAAACACGGAATATCATGCTCTTCCAGGAACCTCTTGACATTGCCAGCTGTATAAATGGGAGCACTATCCTGCATGAAGATGAGATTATAATCCACTTTCTGACAAAACTAGTGTAGAAAATGCTCAGTCAACATATTAATGTACTTAGTCGAATTAATTCGACCTTACAAGCGAGCTATAGGCCCTGAACATTGGTACTAATAATGCCCCACACCAAAACTGAATCTTGCAACGTTGAAACTGAGCGGCTAGGATTAAATTCTTAGTCTCTTCTCCGACGGACGTACTGCCTACCATCACTACATATCCTATTGAACTTACTTTCGTCGTTAAAAAGCACTTTTAACCAATATAAAGTGTCATCAGACGAAGTCCAGACGGCGCTTTCTGTTCTTTACAGAAATCATTGGCTTGCGTCTTGCAGCATATCCTCGCAAATTAAATTCCTTTAATCTGTTCTTGACAGTAGAAAGACAGCACTTTTTAACAAGATTGCTCCGTTGTTGGATTTGAGGAGCCGTTTCAAATCTGTTTCTTAGGCTGCGGATATTGTTAGCATTGTCTTCCCTGTTAGAAGTAACTCTAGTACGACCAGATTTAGGTGCATCACGGACACTGCCATTGGTTTGGTGCTTTTGCCCAGTCTTTCGTACCGTTTTCTCATCACATTTCAATCTGCGGCCGATTTCTCGATTGAATAAACCAGACAGGTGATAATTAATGAGCTCTTGACGATCACTAAGAGAAAATCGCAGCATATGGACTAAAGGTTACGTTGTATAATCTGGAACAATAACAATTACAATTAGAGATGCTTTGTTGCCTTTTGGTGGATATTTTAAACTGAATTAATAGCGATAATTTAAACTGATTTTAAGCGAATGCGGATTTTCTTTTCGCCTCTTCAATTTGAAGTTATTTTTTTTAATTTAGCTTAAATTTGCAGTTTTTGAAAAAATTACAAGGCTTTCTTTTTGCCGGAACTATATATATATTATATATATATATATATATGTATATATATATATATATATGTGTGTGTGTGTGTGTGTATGTGTATATATATGTGTGTATGTATATATATATGTATATATATGTGTGTATATATATGTGTGTGTATATTTATGTGTATATATATGTGTATATATATGTATATATATATATATATACATAAGAGAAACCAAAAAACACTCGCCATATGTATATATATATATATAAATATATACATATATAAGAGAAACCAAAAGTCACTGGCCAAACAAGGTGAGAAAAAGTTTATTTGCCATCGAAGACATCTGATTCAAAAATTGAAGAAGTGAAATATATAAATATATATATATCTATTTTTTTTATCAAAATAAAATATTATAACGTTTAAATTTAAGTAGGAGAGGTGCCATCAAGTGATAGTTTAGACTTAAACTAGAAGGCGGAAAAGGGAAAGAGACTGTCAAGACTTTACAGGATCAATAGAAACAGTAGACAGATATTAAAAAAAGAGATAAAAAAGAGATAAAAAAGGAAACGAAGGCATAACAAAAAAGAAAAAGGAAATGAAAAAGAAATAAGAAAAAGAAAGAGCAGAAAAACGGAAGATGTACGAAGAAATCACCATGATTATATATATATATATATATATATATATATATATATATATATATATATACATATATATATATATATATATATATATATATATATATATATATTCTTCTTAGATTAGAGAAAATCCAGGTTGTACTCGACGGTCGTACATCTAAACAATATGATATAAATGCAGGAGTGCCTAAAGGGTCTATCCTTGAACCTCTATTATTTCTATATATTCATAAATAACCTCCTTGACAAAAGTGTTTATGAGATAGGTATATACGTTGATGACACCACGCTCTATAGCAGACACGACAGGAAAACAAATGGAGAAATATCTAAATAAATTGAAGAACACTAAAGGAGTACCTCCGATCTGTAGTGGAATGGGGGCAAAAATGGATGGTCACATTCAATGCTGCTAAGACTAAACTTGTTTCCTTCAATAATTACCAGAAACCTTTTCTACCACCAATAGCAATGGCCAAAGACTCTTTATCTGAAAATACATCTTTTAAACTTCTCGGCCTAACGTTCACAGGAAACATGAGTTGGAACAATTACATTGAGAGCATTGCCAGGACCGCTGTGAAGAAGGTAAATTCTCTCTACTTTGCTAGAAAGCTACTTAACGCCCGGAAGTATCGTGCCCCTCTATACGGCCACCATTCGCCCATGTTGTCATATTTGGGCTGGTGCATCAGCTACTCGTCTCTCGCTCCTGGACAAGGTTCAAAAGAGTCGCCAACCTGATAGGTCCTGAACTGTCATCTAAGCTTCAGCCTCTATCCCATCAACGAAATGTTGTATCCCTCTATCTGTTCTACAAGAACTTTACCGGTGAATGCTCTGACAAAGTGCAAGCACTTGTACCCCCTTTACGTAAATACCCATACAAACCCGACAAGCAGCTTAATCCCACCTTTTCACAGTAGAGATCCCTAGGTGTAAGAAAGCCTTCTACTCCAGTAGTTTCTTCCCCATAATCGCTAGACTTTGGAATTCCCTTCCGGAACCTTGCTTCCTCAACTGTACTGCCATGCAGAAGTTCAAGTGTAACACGAACCGACATATTGTTTCCTAACTTCCTACATAGTCCCCTGTAGCTTATGTCCCTGATAGTAGCCCCCTACATCAAAGTGGCAATGTGCCTTGTTTGGGGGGGAAATGTCATAATACACACACACACACACACACACACACACACACACATATATATATATATATATATATATAACTACTTAATTTACTCACATAAAATTAATATACGAAAGTATAGATTTATGCGTAAACTTTAAGTATTTACTTCAAAAGTTCTCAATACGTAGGTAGAGCTAGTTAGCGATTTATAAAAAAATATATATGGCGGTTAAGCTACACTGAATATTCGGCGTTTTATCCACTCTAGGACTCCTGAGGAGTCCTAGAGTGGATGAAACGCCGAATATTCAGTGTAGCTTAATCGCTAATTATATTTTATAAATTACTATATATATATATATATATATATATATATATATATATATATATATATATATGTATGGCATATTATTTCAAGAACGAAATACTCATTATTATATTCGTAGTCAAAGGCACTGCCTCTTGTTTTAAAAGAAATATTACTATTAATAGAAATATTATTAAAGTGCGAATAAAATAATCTTTGGAAAAAAACATCTAGTATTTAAAGCTCTGAAGACATTGTATTTTTTTAGATGTAGATATTCAATTTTGCTACTTGTCAATATTACTATACAATATCTGGAACCTTCTTCTCAACATCTGGTACATAAGCAACCGAAAGATGCCGAAGCAAAAACTGCAAGACAATTACTTAAAAACGCAGCGTTTTATCGCCTCATTCATGTAAAGAATAACTTTCTAATCGATCATTGACATAGCGTGTTGAAAGTCATCTTCAGTTTTAAAATTCGTTATTTAATGAATTTCATACTTTCATTAAAACTGGGTTTCTGTCAGTGGGATAATCGCTGCCAGCTACTTACGCTGCTTGCCGGAAGATGCTGATTTGACGTGGATATAGATTAAGTCTTAAACTGGATAAGTATTTCGGGAGTAACAGTTTTGGAGAGCCACCGATTTTGGGGAGCTATTATTTGGAAGTCCTCCTTTTTTTAAAGATTTCTCTAGGGGTTTTGATATTTTAGGATGAGCCAATATGAAAATAATATTTTCACTAGAAAAGGATTTGTAGGTTTATAATTAGATGTGAGAACACGAGGAGATAAATTATACGATAAAGACAAGCAAACACACAAAAGAGATATTTTATATATGTTTAATACAGAAGATTACACTAATAGAAAAATGCCCGTGAATATTTTAGAGCAATTGTAAAAACAAGGTGATTATTTATTTAGTTGAGATATCGAAGAAGTCAGAACCCATAATCTAGGGCTTTACGTTACACGGATCTGAAAGTCGTAGTACCTAATTATACAAATTATATTTCATTATAACAAATTATACAAATTATATTTCATTATAACAATCAATGTTCATTCGTTTTTATATTAGAAGAAAAAGTCTATAAGAATCGTTAGGAATATTTCAGTGAGTAAGTTTATACAGATTGGGAGACGATAATGAGTTAATAAATAATGGGTCTGAATGTTTGCTAATGTTATTGTGAGTTGCGGGATTGCAGCGGGATCAATGTCCAGCATACGAGCGCCAAGTGAGGCCAGTCCAAGGATTCTAGTTTAACTGGTTTATTGGAGAAAATTTTTGGCTTTTAAAGGAACGAGAATGCTCTCATATAGGCCCTTTGGTATAAATTCATAAAATCCTCTGATTGGTCCAACATATTTGTTTATATATTAATTTAGGCTTGCGTAGAATTCAGTTGCGTATAAACGAGTTGAAGCATCTTAATCTTGGATGCCGAGGTGTAAATATTGGGGTACAAATACTCTTATTTTAATTATCATTCTTAACTAGAATTTGTCTTTGATATTTTTCAGTTGCACGTTCAGGGTGTTATTTTTTGGAGGGAGGCGCTGAGTTTCAACTACGAGTATAATAAAGCATGTACTATCGTTGAAAGTCAACGTGGTAAAGAAATTTAGGTGATCCACAAAAACTATGTTTATTTTATTAAATAAATTCTGGATATAAAGATGAACTTTTACTGAAAGTTTTATAAATATTGGGAAAAAGTATTCCTTTCGAAATAAATAACTTTGTCTTTTCTACTTTCAATTGATTCCTAGATTCGTCTGTTGTGCTACGTGGCAAGCAGCCCGAATACATTTCTTACTGAAATTAAAAAAAGCTGTATATACTGATATAATAATACATTATGTTCAGTGAACTGAATCGAAAATACTGTTGTGCTCGTGCTCATCACTGCGTTTCCAAACATTTTCCAAAGGTACTAGTGTGAAAATAAACAAAATAAATCCGATTGATAACTGATTCCGTATGCATTAGTTTAACCTCGACACCAATGATAAACTGAAGATCGTGCACTTCAAACTTTAAAATATCCCAGATAATCAATAAGAATGTTGTCTGACACCTATACCGAGTTGTGTTTTTTTAGATGAGGATTGATTGCTCGTATTATTCGGACACTTCGGACTACTGTTCTCAGCTTGAGTGTGAATTGCCCAATATTCCTCTCGCTGTAACCTTGTACCCTCGTCAGGTATATCTAGTCAAACTCAGGAATCTTTCTGTTAAATTCGGGAATCTTTCTGTCGAATTTGGGAATCTTTCTGTCGAACTAGCGAATTTGAACGGAATTTCGAACGAGACGTTTTATTTAATCCCCGAGGGTAGCACGGTCTCGCTCCATCAGTCATGCTTGGATCGAAGTCCTAGATAATTTGCAGATGTATTTTTAGTGTCAACTGCACTGAGAATATAACCTTTAAACTCCAGAAAAGTGTATCTTTTACAACTAAATAATAAACAACAAATATTAACCGACTTCTTTGACCATTATGCCTAATTCTCAATGCGGCCAACACTCAAAATACGATTGTGATTTATGTGAACTTCTACGCAGTCGCGGTTGACGGAACGAAAACATACTACCCCGTGGATTAAATAAAGGCTTCCGTTCCCAACTCCATGCAACTTCCTGAATTGGGCAAAAAGATTCACAACTTGAACAGAAAGATTACCGAGTTCGTCAAAAAAATACTTGAAGAAGGTCAAAGATTACATCGACTGAAACGTAATGAAAATAACATTAAAAATTAGAACAGTACCCAAACCATCCAAATACTACGTATACCAAGTTTGTTTGTCTGTCTTGGTATTCTGCCTTATATGCGTCGTTTCTCTTAACCGGTGAATTTAAATAAATTATAATATTGAAATTTTGTTTTCCATTTCTTTATTTTATTTTCGTACGTCATTAACAACATGCCATCATGATCGGCCAAATTTTTACTATTGCGATAAACTGTATATGATATGACTAAGCATGACAATATTGAAATGTGTTCTTGATACCTCGCTTAAAATGACACGGTTTCCCGCGTTGGCAGCCATGATGGATGTTAATCCGATGGATAACATTTTTTTTATTTTCTTTATTCACGACGGTTTTATTTACTTTCAATAAAATATTTTCAGCGAGGATTTTTAAACAGACTTCATTTAAATAAAAATGTTATGTATTATTTTTGTTTTGGTCTTTTTCATATACATGTTTATAATTGTGCCTGTATCGTGTATATATATATATATATATATATATATATATATATATATATATATATATATATATATATAACCTAGATGATTGATTTACTTCTTTAGAGAATACGTTTTAGCTTAAATACGCTGTTTTTATGCTCTACTAACAAACGATGCATCATTTATAAAATATATATTCTCCTCAAATATTAGGGAAAATTATAAACGAGCCGGGTAAATTTGCATTACTCGCTATAAGTAAAAAATAAATAAATAGCCACTATATATATCAGTTCATACAAACGATAAAATGCATTAATCTTCGTGTTTTTGATAAGGAACTATTCTCTTGAAATATCTCTACTATAATATAAAAAAAAAATGTGTGTACGTGTATCTGCGTGTGTGTCTGCGTGGTTGTGAAATCGTTCCCTATGGACTCGAAAGCGGCTGGATAGATTTAATAAAACTTGATCTGAAGGTACTTTATGTGGCTGGCAGAGTTCTTAGAAAAAATTTGTATCTGAATATATTCGATAAGTATCGATAATCTATATTATTTAATAGATTAATCTAAAAAAAAAGAACAAACAGGCGATTTTTACCAACGTTTACACTTTACACAGCCTAACACACGCAATTGCATTGAGATGGGGAGACAGCTAAAATCAACAGTAAGTTCTTTGATATGACAGAGGCGCGTTCGAAATTAATGTTTTTGTTTAAAGCACAATTGGAACATGATGTTTTTTTTATATTAAACTTAAGTTCAAGCGATTATCACTACACTAGCAGTAAAGCCAGCCATATAAAAGCAACAGTAGTTTCTTTGATATGAGTGGGTTCAAAATAAATGCTTTTGTTTCGAACACAATCGAACTATGATACTGGACTTTTGCATTTTAAACTTTGATTTAAACCGTTTCATATAAAATCATTTTCTAAACTCAACAGTAGGTATTCTGAAGTGGAATGGAGATTACAATGTATTGTGAACTAAGTCACTGCGGAAAGGCACGTGAAGTTTCTTCACAGTGCACCACGATGGGTACCCAATTAGAGCAAGCAGTCTATCAATTATTTAGAAAATGAGTGATTTTTCCGATTTCGATAGCAGTAAAAATATGGGAGTATGAAACATGCAATAATCATCATTCAATCGCGGGTAACGTCGGGTCTCCCTGCTCGTTTAAAAATAAACATAATGAAATTAAAATTTCTTTGTATTAGTCACATTTAGTGCGACATGATTTTATTTCAGATAACTTTATTTAAATCATAAAGTGCATATTCTTCTTCGTTGATGATTATTGAAAGTTGATTTTAAAATAGTTTTCTTAAATTTTACTCATTTTGAAATTTCTGTTTTAGTCTAGTCTCTTCATTTAAAACATGTCTTTTTTTTAACTAAAAAATAAACGATTTTTACGACCAAACCTCTGTTGTGCATAAATTATTCGGCAGATAACCACATCAAACACAACTTGCAATTGCTGCCGTCGGACCAATCCAATGCCGACATCCGGTTAATTTGAAAAACAACCCATGCAAATAATTCTAACCAAAGATGAAGGAATTTCCTACCGAAATATTAGAATGAACCTAATTAAATGTTCACACACAGACACACGCACATGCACGCAGGTACATATGCACACACAAATGCACACACAAACACACACAAACACACACACAAACACACACACATATATATATATAATTTTAGTCATTCAATGAATTCAATAAAAAAATTATGACGTTTTTTTTTACACAATGATCACCACTTATCAAGGCCCGGAAGCCATTCAGGGATAAGGGTTATTGCAATTACATTACGTTAGTGTGGAGATTTGATGAAGTGTTTACTTAAGGGGGGCGATTATTAGGAATTTGTTAACATTGGACTTGAAGACATCCAAGTTGTAGTCCGGTGGGAAGCAGGCAGACGGAACAGTGAAATGTTTAAATTTCAAATCAAAATATTTTTATTATTCTATGTAAGACAAAGAATACATTTTAAATATCATAACTCCTTACCCCTTATCCTATATGATTTTGATGTCTACCAACTTTTCACAAAAAAAAAGTATTAGCAAATAGTTATAAAAGTTTACACTTTATTTTCGAGATATGGAAAATTACAATTAAAAGTTGTTTAAGCATTTAACTGTCATAGAGTAAGGGAAGTTAATGAAAAGGATATAACAATCCAAATTGCATGGTAAAATCCGAAGTGAATGTTTTTGATAGCAGTGTGGTTTAATGATCCAAACCGTATTTTGAGTAATCATCATCACAAGGTAATGGTCCGAAGTAGGCATTTTCCTGGAGCAATTTTATTTGTTTAAAAAATGGGTCCGGTAAAAAAAATTAATATAAGTCCGGTAGATCTGTTTATTAATAAACATATAAATTGATATATTTAATATTTTTATAATTATAGAACATGGGCTTAAAATTTTACTCCAAAATATCTTCACATTGTTAATAAAATAAACAAAAACCGCTTTCAGTAGATAGGCCACGCGTTTCCATACCAGTTGATTGTTAGATAATTTTATTTTGAAGAATATATATATATATATATATATATATATATATATATATATATATATATATATATATATATATATACATACATATGTATAGTCTTGGAAGTTTTTAACCTTAAAAACTATACAAAAAGTATTTTTCGTTAGAAAACCATTATATATATATATATATATATATATATATATATATATATATATGTTGATATGATCAATTGGAATTGGAATATTTTTGGTATCGGAATCTAAAAAATGCTTTTTCTTCGTACGTAAAAAACGATTTTTTTCACTTAATTTTCCATTGTGGCATTGATGATGAATGATACATATTTATTGATTCTAAACTACTTACTAAAAATCATAAATTCTATAAAACAACTCCCAAATATATATTGTTACGATTTCATATATTACATGGGTGTTTAAGGTAATCTGGATAAAAATATAGGAAAATTAATAATATAGCTAAATATTTAGATCTTATAAAAATTGAAATCTATCATCGTATCGCAGCCTGTGATGAACAACATAATTAGTAATTTAATCGGAACCGGGGAAATATATGTGTGTGTGTGTTTTGTATAGTGAAACTCAAGTGTTTAAGATCAGGAAATTTATAACCTTTCTCATATGTTATTTCATGGCATTATTAAAGTGAGATATATTTCGGAAAAAAAAACGCAACCGGTTTTGTATTAAAGAAAATATTTTTCCTTCAAAATAAACAGCTGTTTCTTCAGTCATACAATCCAAAAAAAGTTAACATTTTGTAGATATATTATTCTACGAATTAGTATAAAAAAGATTAGCTAAAAATGATTTTGCATGTAAATGTAAATTCTCTATTAACACGTGGCAAATAAACTCTATAATACGGATTTTTTTTTAGAGTATTCCTTGAAATATTTTAAGTGGAATTTTCTTTCTTTTCGAAGCAACACATTTAACAGATCTAATTCTAATAGATAGTTTAAGTATCTAAAGTAGAAACAAATACACAGAGACACAATCTGTATCAATAAAATGGAAAATATGTTGAATCATTTGAGAAAAATAACAATCTTAATTCGTTTTTTATATGTTTATTAGTTAATTTCGTCTAGTCGTGTAACAAAACAGAGACTAAAACCGTTAGTACGTTGCTTATGTTGAGAGAATTTAATTTTTAATGAGTTTTAAAATAGTCACTGATCTTTTAACTTCCAAATGAACATCGAGTCGAGGTTGCTCAATACAAATTTCTAGTTTTTCTCTTAGCTTACCCATTTTATTTAGATCTCCCGACACACATACACCCCTAACAACTTTGTTTATATATATATATATATATATATATATATATATATATATATATATATATATATATATATATATACATTGTTTTGTTTTATGTATATATATATTTGTTTTATATATATATATACATTTGTTTTATATACATGCATTTGTTTTAGATATATTCATTTGTTTTATATATATATATATATATATATATATATATATATATATATATATATATATATATATATATATATACTAGACTAGACTACCCGTGACCCGTTGTGATAGTATGTTATATTAGCTACGGAATTAATGTATGAGCGTGACACTTGTGACGTAAAGAAAATAGTTTTTTGACATAGTAGAAACATTTCTATGAAAGTATATTAAAATGAAAAAGAATATAGATAGATTTCTATGAGCCGTTCTGTATTATCGTTTATTTTTGAACAAAAAAACTTACATCCATTGAATTATAAGTGGTTTGCCATAATTACAGGTAAATGTGCATTAAAGAGATACCATAATACTTAAAGGTAAATTAAAATTTTGATATATTTTTTTTAATGGAATTGTTAGTTTAAAGTACAGAATAGTTGAAAACACTCTCTCCATGTTAACAATGGCTTTTTACAGAGAAAATTAAAATAAAATGTAACTTTTTCTCATTTATTTTAAACAAACATTCATGGCCCATTGGGTCAAATATTTAATTTATATATTAATAATAAGGCCAATAAAACTAATTTAGACAATGCAAAAATGAACGATATAAAACAAGCAGAAAATTATAACAATTGTTTATTTGGATAATTTAAACGCGATAAAAAAACAATCAGGACGCTGAAAACCTACACAGTAAAACAATACGTTTTATTGTCGAGTTGATTATTGAGGCGGTTATGGGTTTATGTTTGTGTACGCATGCGCAACCGTCGTAAATCGGATGTTGGGTTACATATCCGTTACAACGTCATTTGAGTTTTATAATAATATACATGTATATATATGCATCTATGTATGTGTGTACACGCGTGTGTGTTTATGTTTTAGTTAGAATTCACAGAAAAAATAAACAAGAAAATTACAAAATTTAACAACTACAGAGGAGACAATAATAGCATAATAGCAGTATGTGTGAATATATCAATAATACCCAATCACTATGACGCACCGATTCTCGTCAGATCACCTGAGTTAAGCAACGTTGAGCCTGGCCAGTACCATATGGATGACCATTTGAGGAGGTGAGGCGCAGTATGTACCGCGAGGTAAAATACCAGGTTGAAAAACTGGCACGATCTATCCTTCTCTCAAGAGTAGAGGGGACTCTCTTTAGTCATGGGAGGCACCCCAGCTAGTGATGATGTCACAATAAAACATATCCCTGATAGCTCTGGCGAAGCATAAAGTATTCAGCTACCGACGAGATATGAATGACACTACAAACTTGTATTCAATCTCGGCTACAGCCGCACTGGATGGACGGATTGATTATCAACATTTCGCCTACGTATTTATTAAGGTTTGCTCAGGAGAAAATAATATTGCAAACATGAATCAAGTATACATGCTTACATAGAAGAAAGGAATCGAAACAGCTGAGGAGCATAGTATGACGTGATGCGATAGTGATAGGCAAACATATACGCAGAATAAACCGAAGTGAAATGTAGGATAAACAGGGAATGTGATAGTAGGGATGTATTTTAAGAAATGCTATACACGATTGAGATTATTGTCATTTATTTTATTAAGAATATTTTTTTAATGAAGCTTCACTTACCAATAATCAGAACACACTCAGGGATAAGGTATATTTGGTAAGAAAAGTAAACGTTGAAGACGGGAGGAGTTGTAACAATATTTGCAACTGTTAGATGGTTTGATATTCGAAGAAGATAGCCCGGTAAGATTTGTTTACATTGGACTTGAAAATCGCAATGTTATAGTCAGTAAGGAAGCTGACTCGTAGTAATGTGTTTTGTATTGTAGGTGGGTTTGTTGCCAATCATCGAAATCTATGCTAGATTGCTTATATGTGCATAACATCAAAATTAGTTATAGTAACGCGGCGATGCTTATATAACTAGCGCAGCTAATTAGGACTAAAATGTGTAACGTGTTTTTTTTTTTCGTTTTAAATATTCTTCATAAAAGAGAATCACTATAATAACAAGTTCTTGCAACATTGTTATGGTATTGTTCTGTAATATAGAGCGGCTAAAAAAATTAAACTTACAAACGACCGTGTTTTACTTAACTGGGGAGCAACTCAACGGGATGTGAGGCGTAACCCTGTAATCAACTATGTTCATGTGCCCAACTAAGAACTCCTTCTCAACGGGTTCAAAAATGATAATGTTTGAAAATTCTGTCATTTTAAATTTCAACACTGATCAGATATTCAATATAACGTTTGGAAGTTATACCATGCTTCTTCAAAGCTTTTCAAACTGAGTGTCACAAGGTAAACGTTGAATGCATATTTTCAAAGTTTTCTGTTGTTTATTATTCGTCTTTTTATCATGTTATTGTTATCATTGTATATTATTTGATCCTTTATTATTAGTTATTCGTCTTTAGATCATGGCGTTGTGGCTATTTCTTCACACAACATTTTGTTTAATCATATCACTCAATGAGATCTTCTTAACTTTACTCGTTGGGTTGTTTATGGTGGACAAGACAATGGTTATTGGTTGGTTGGTTGTTTTTGTTTTACGGCATATCAACCCTTTTCGGGTTATTTAATGCCAAATCCAAAGATTTTGAAGAAAATTTTTTTTAATAGAATATATTTGTTGTTTTCACGTCGGTTTCTATCTAACCCATAGTTGGGACCCTAACAGGTACTACCACTCCGGGTGAGAGTGGACCTGGGTGCAATGGTAATTAAAGGGTGGCTCCACACTCCCTAAAGCCCACAAGTTGGGGGCTCACCACTGGATATTGTTTAAGGTCATATTCAAGACCCCCATTGAGGGACTTTTACCCTCTGCGGGGGGGGGGGCAATCGGCGTATTCTAATGCCCCACCGACAGGGCCGACAATGGTAATCTAATTCCCATTCACATATGGTTTCATCGGTTTTGTATCGCTATATTCTTGCTGCCTTCCACTGAAGCCGCGATGTTGCAATACAGAGAAACCAACAAAATAAATATAAACATAAAAGTAAACAAACAAAAATAAGAGAAAAAGACAAACATATAAAAGAATTACAACGCAATCTATAATAACAGACGTGAATGTAAAGACTGGCGTTTTGGGCGTGATGTCTATCGGCACCAATTGGCACCATCATTAATGGAGACATCTAATTCGTAGCCTGTCAAGGTTTCAACGTCAGCGTAGGTTTGTGCGTTGTACATGGCTGCATAATGACAGTAATGATGGGTTCGTTCAAGATGGCAGAGGATCAAAAGGGTAGAACGCATAACGCATACACATGCACACAGAGTTTGAATTACCTACCAGAAGCTAACGTAAATATCCTTGGGCTCACTGTACCAGGGTTTGTCTAAACGACTTGGCAGAGAATGCTTGATCCTGATGTACATCTGACTAAATATTAAAAATAGCATATTAGCATCAGAAGGAATCTCCGTATAAACAGCAGGAGGTCATTACTTGATCCTATTGACAAGAGCCTTAGCTTTATTTCTTCCTGAAATTTTAGGAGCTG
The DNA here is from genome assembly GCF_053919585.1 of Euprymna scolopes. Taxonomy (NCBI): domain Eukaryota; kingdom Metazoa; phylum Mollusca; class Cephalopoda; order Sepiida; family Sepiolidae; genus Euprymna; species Euprymna scolopes. The sequence continues at coordinate 81,161,233 of NC_136508.1, read as the reverse complement.
GATGTAACTGACGTAGTTTCCCATCAGCTTCAATCGTTGAGCTGGTATATAACGCCACTGTAGAAGCTAGTGTCTTTCACTGATACCATTTATGATCTCTAGTTGATAAACACATATCTATATGAACATGATTTATTAATACTGAGCAACTGGAACGATTTGAACTTTTATCTAAATTTCCCTTATATCGACGCAGGATTCCAGAGATAAATAATGGTCCGCTTTTATTTCTGTTCTTTTGAAAAAAGAAAACGTATTTTTATCTTGTTTTCGTTAGAAGTAAATTAAAGTTGTATTATGGAAGGTGTAAGGAAAAAGAGGTTTGCTTACAAGATAACTTACATAAAACGATACCAGAAAATATATTTTTACGTCAGAAACAGCATGTTTTAACGTTACGAAAAATTGTTGCGTTATAAACAGCATATTAATAACGTTACAAAAGATGTTTCTAATGCCACAAGACACGTCACAATGGAACATTTTCTTAACGTTAGTATATAAAACATTCTATTTGTCTAGTTGTCTACGTCAATCAATAGATTTGTGACTATAAATTAATATATTACTAATGTTTATACGACAGCATATGTGTAAGATTGAAAGTGGACATATTTTTAACATTAACAACACATTTGTAACGTTAAGAAATAATTAGTGTTTTAATGTTACAAGAGAGCATATTTATAAGTTACGAATAGAAGAGTTACTACAAATCAGTTGCCAAAATTGCTAGACCAATCGTTGCGTCATTCCACTGCCTTCAGATGCATCTTACTCCCGACGCAACTCTTTACCTGCATAATAGCCAAATGTTTCCTACAATGAAGTACTGTTGCCACATCGGTGGAGGAGCCGCGCGAAGCACTCGAACCTACTTTGACAAAGTTGAAAACCGGATTCGAAATCTTTTATATATCGTTTTCTCTTCGCTTATTCCTCTTTCCACAGAAGAGACGTTGCAAGCATGGCTCTTCTCTACCGTTATTTTCATGATGAGTGTTCATCTGAGCTTTAATCTATGCCCCCATATCAAACTTTACACAAAGTACTCGCCTAGCTAAAGCCCATATCAACAATTTTCCTCTGCAGGTAAATCTTTACATCATGAACAAACCTTCTTTCGTAGAATTGACTGCCTCTCCAACTCTTACCTGCTTGTCTGCTTTTCGGCTAACTATAACATTGTCGACTTTAACTTCAATATAAAAACGTTCTTGTAAAGCTGTCTTTTTAAATAGTCAATCCTTTCACAATCTTCACCACTGTACACGGATTAGCCTTCATTCTTGGGTGAATTTCGGGCCTTGATAAGAGATGAACTCGCTGTAAACGAAAATAACCTATTTACAATATTTTAGAGCACATATTGTAATGTTAACAACAGCACACTTACGGCATTACAAAATAATATATTTAATGTTTCAAGACAACCTAATTGTAATAGTACAAGGAAACATTTTTGTAAGGTTACGGGGGAATACATTTCTAAGGTTATAATATAACATTGCACATACAGTGTAGAGAGTTGTAAAAACGTTACGCTAAAATTTTTCAACATCTATGAAAAGTTGTAACATCATAATTTTGTTGCAGTGTCTATTCAGTAAATACGGATCTAATCGTTAGAATAAACGCTAAACCTAAATCAAATTATAAGTTGTTACTAATCTGGAATTCTCCATTTTAGTGTAGGATTATGCAAATAATTGAAGATATACTTTTCATTCAAGATGGCGGATGTTATGTATTACTCAAAATGACTTTGACCTCCATTAATTTTGAAAAGCTATTTCAAACAAGTGTGGAAGACAGTGATAGTTTAATATCATTAAAAAACAAATTCATTTAATACTAACTAAAATTTGAAATCATATCAGTCATAATTCTAGAGTATATTGATGATTAAATCTCTCTTGCCGTTCATATATAAAATTCACTGTTCTTTCTGCTTCTCTTAAAATCGGTTGTGTCTATAGTTATAAACACTTTTAAAAACCTTATACATCTACTGTCAGACTACGTATGACGTTTTTCTGCTGAATGTTCTTTCGATTAAAGAATTTTAAAATGCGTCAACGTATCTGTAATTTGATTGGCTCTACGCTTTGTCTTCTGCAATCTATATCTCATATATGTGATACTAATAGTCTTGGTCCTTTTTATTAATGCATTTACCACGTGTTTTTTTTTTTATAATTGTCTGATCTATTCCCTGCTTTCGTTCTTGCAGCTCGTTTTACTTATTTGTCTAGCTAGTGGTCTACGTCAATTAGCTGTTTTTATCCCGTATTGTAATACATTATCTCCCAATAACTTTTTTCCAAGAACAGTAAGCTTGTCGCACTCTCCTCCTACTGGCCGTTTTTTTCCTACGTGTAGCTTAGGTCTTTTCAAGACTAAGATCTTTAGGCATCTCCTGTATTTACGATAATCATCTTTCGTGCGTGTAGCCTCTTACATCAAGTCGCTTTCCGCATTGTCCGCAGCTATTTCCATTAAGAACATTCAATTCTGTTTTAACCAACTTTGAAGTAAAATAGAATTGTTTTGGAATATTGAAATAATTTACAACATTATTGATAATTTTTTCACATCCATACATTTATTTTTTTATATTATCGCTTATATTTGAATCAATGTTTCGAAACTTATGACGCCCTACAAAAAGTCCAAATAGATCAATTAATGGAAAATCATTTCTGGATATTGCATCCGCTTTATTTGTTGGAAATTTATTCATAGAATTGTGAATGATGAGGTAACATTTCGTTCGTATGCAAATTTTGTTAGTTCTTTTTTTTGCAAATTTTGTTAGTTCTTTTTTTTTTTTTGCAAATTTTGTGTCAAATATAAACAAATAAACTCGACATCATTATAAAGCCGATATTAAGTCAATGAGTATCATCTGTAATGCAACATGCTAAAGTAGATTTAAATGAAGCGATGTTTGTGCAAGCCTAGCAATAAATCTTCTGAATCAGCGTTGTTTATGCCAGTGGTACGAGGAAATCAGGCTAATTAGCAATCAGGCCTGAATAAACAAGGAAATACGGGTTTTATTTTGTAATGTTCTTTGATCTAGACACAGCCAAAGATTAAAAATCTAGTCTATATGACTTTATCCACAGCTGGAGAGAAGATATATGGATTCATGTTTGTGAACTAGGATGAAAGTGAAAGCGATATTGTAACCCCAGCAAAATAGAGCAAGATGATAAAGATATGATGAATGTTATAGCCATGTAACCGTTTACAATTAGACTTAATTTCAAACATTTTATAAAAGAAATAAAGATTACTCAATTTAGAAGAATCTTCATAAGTTCGAGTGTTGAACTTATTTGAATTCAGATCTAAACAATTTGTAAATTGAATGATCATGCTTCTTTAAGACATGGTGCACGATCAAATATAATTATTACCTTTTTATTAAGATCTGCATAACTATAGTATTGTTTATATAAAATTGTATCGAATTATAGTTACATTAATCTAAAATTATCGGACAGACAGCTTTCGTCTATTTAATACATATACATTTTAAGACATTTTAATAATAACTTTTTTTTTTATTATTACACGACCTGCTTGGATTTCTGACAATAATCTCTGATGTGCCCTAGAGTCTGATTAACAACAGGTGTCCCCAGTTTTCTTGTAGTCTCCATCTCTTTCAGCAACCATTGTAAATTGCTTTGCACTGTTGTAACACCTGCTTACTATTGATATATCGGTAGCACTATTGGTTATTTTTAGTATTGGAGTGGCAGTAAGCCTACCCAAAGTTCCAATACTCTTTGCGCTACTCCAGTGGAGTTCTAGTTCGAGTCGTAGGCCTTCCATCGTCCGTGATACTTTATGACTGTTTAGTGTAGTATAGACCGAGGCTAGTCCTATCGCTTTGAGTGGAGGAAACGGTTACGCAATTTCCTGCAGTTTCAGATCCATTAGGTTTATATTACTTTGTTTTGTTGGTTTTACTTTTATTACACATTCGGTGTGATTGATGAGCGCTTGCAGTATATGTGTGTCGATTTTTGTTTTCAAGGATTTTCCTTAGGATTTCAGCTATTTCATGATTGCTATATGTTAGACAGTGTTCGCTTCGTTTTGATTCCAATTTCTCTCTGTCTTTTCATGCGTTTATCGAGTGTGTTCCTATACCTATATACTCCTCATTTAATTAGATCGACTCATAATGACTCCTTCCATGTCCGATACATCTTTCAACTATCAGGTTGTATTTGTTTCGTTTTTCTGTCACCTTGATCCTAACTCTGTTAACTGCTGGGGGGGGGGGGTCAAAATCTAAGATCTTGCAAGATTTTCCCTTTTTGTTGACTATTATGACATCCGAGCCTTTTTTGCTTTTATGCAATTATCTATTTGTACCTGTAAAAGGATTTTGTGATTTGTGTTTTCTAGCAATTCCCCAGATAAGTGTCTGAGCCATTTGTCTCAGTGTGCGAAATGAAGATGTTTGCATTGTTTCCAGTGTACTACCTTCCCCACATAATTGTGTCTGTTGTTTTCCTGGATTTTGTCTATCTTAACTTTAATATAGCTAGTTTTTATATATCATATAGAGTTTAATATAGTAGGTTTATATATATATATATATATATATATATATATATATATATATATTATAAATAGTTTAATATAGTAAGTTTTAATCGCATTGTTTTGTGTGGTTGTTAGTAGTGATTTTATCTTTCGTTAGTTTTCCGTGTCGTAAGCATGCCTAAGTGTTTTCGTGAATCTCTTCTATTGCCATTCTTATGAAGCGGCGTGAAGCTGTTTCTCTTCCCACTTTTTTTTCATCCTTTTTCCTTGCTCCGTTGCTGGTGTAACATCGCGTATGGCAGCTGTATGGAAATACCGAGTCGTGTTCGAAATGATATAGAAAGAGAGATAGAAATAACATTACTGCATAATCACGTTCGACACACCGCTTCTAAGTAAGATCACAGAAGTTAAGCAACAATTTGCCTGGTCAGTACCAGATAGGTGACCATTTGGGATTTCCAGGTGCTGTATGTGCTGACCGCTTATCTCGGCATTGTTTCCAGTCGTCCTGGATTTCTCCTTGCCACTGGACTCAAGCAATGTCAATTCAAGAGAGGTGTGGTTCGGGATTGCGCAACCCTTGCCACACAATTACACGCGCAGCTGGCCTTATAGGGGGTATCCTCTTTGTCGTTCGAGACTGAACGGAGGCATCGTTCAAAATGACGTTAGGAAAGGGAAAAGAAATCTACTATAATAACGAGAGAACACTTTAGAGAACACGATCATGGAATAGACGTGTAGGCCATAATTAGAAGTCAGGCGTCGCGGGAGAATTAAGATATAAATGTCGCTGTTACAACAAAAAGAATTGAGTTATTTCTTTTCTCTATGTTCCCTGCTACAACATGTTGAGTCAACGTGTGTAAACGTGTACAATGTTACACTTGTATGGTTTATTCTGACAGTGTCTATAGCCGCAGTGATTAGCTTTTCTGTCTGTTTTATAATGAATTTCTATTATTCGTTTTTTGTATCATTCAAATTATTATTATTATTATTATTATTGATTTTATTATTATTGATTTTATTATTATTATTATTATTATTATTATTATTATTATTATTATTATTATTATTGGTTCACAAGCTTTCACATGGGTCATCAAAGCTCTCTTCTTGAAAACAGCGTGTGGTGTTCCCTGGAAGCTAAGTGACAACAAGTCTCCCCAGATTTCCAGTACTCTCCACCTCTTTCGATAGTATTTACAAATAAACTTGCATTATCGCAACAGCTGCTTGCCATTGATTTCTCGTTGGAAACGTCTATTGGTCTTCACTAGAATTTAAGTCGCAATTAGCCTGCACAAGGTCCCAGTTTTCTTAGCAATTTTCAAGCGAAGGTCTGGTCATGGCTCTCTCCTCGGTCTTCCCTTCCTTCTTGGCTCTACTTAACTGTTTGGTCTCACTCTTTTAGAAGGGGTCGGGCAGTGATGTGGTAATGGGGGGATAAGGTGGGGTTATAGATATGCGGCTTCAATGTTCTTGGTCCTCTTTTGCCTCTGTAGCAGTTTGTCTGGCCCGAGCTTGTTGTTCATGTGTGTTAGTCTCCACATTCAAGGGTTTCCCTTAATATTTCAGCTGTTTTCATTATTGTTGTTCTTTGTAGTTTTCCAGTCTGTCCTTTGATTCCAATTTCTCCAATTATTATTATTATTATTATTTTTATTATTATTATTTAGTAGTAGTAGTAGTAGTAGTAGTAGTAGTAGTAGTAGTAGTAGTAGTAGTAGTAGTAGTATTGAATAAAACTGCCCTTCTTTTTTATTTTTTCTGTGTGTAACCATACATTGTTAATTAAGTGATTACGGTGGAAAAACAGAATTACACTTTCTCTAATTACTCACAGAGACACAAACAAATATTAGAAAATAGTTGAATCAACGTAGAGTTAGGAGACGATAGAAATACACCGATTGCTAAGAAAGATATAAATATGTTTGACTTGTTCTGCTGATTCAAAAGTTTTGCTCGTTAGAGCGATTAAATCAGATTTTTTTACAAACTTAACTCAATCTTAAAATAAATTTTTTTTTGTATATCTCGTGTTATTAGAATATATATATATATATATATATATATATATATATATATATATAGATATATAGATATATATATATAACAAAATGACTAGCAAAAACACCAGCGTTGACTAAGCCATATTTAGCATAATAATATATCATTAATATTTTTAGTTTAATATTTATTTATTCGCTGATTTTAATTGGAGTGTGCATATGTGTGACAACGTTTAATGACAGGAAATTAAACGATGACATGAAAAAAAAAAGAAAATGGGATTCGTCATTTTTTGTACATGGATACGAAAGTTAAAAAAGGAATACATGAATAGCATTTCCACTCGTGGCCACAGATGTCCATCTCATGTTACAATAAAGAATAAACATTGTTTTCTGTGTTGAAAGGAACCAACCGAAACTTTTTTTCGTTTTTATCCTTATAGAATAATCAACCTTTTATTCGATTTTTTTTTGCTTCCCGTTGTTCGTGGGTGTTCCTTTTTGAAGCGTTCTTTAAAGTTTCATTTACTCAGCATCTCATATGAGCAATCTCGTTCACGGCACCATTTTGTTCTCGTTGGCGTGTGCTGAGTCATTTGATTGGTTAAGTATAAAAATGAGAGAGAGAGAGTGGAATTTTCTCCGTATTGTCCTCTTCGTAACGCTTAAAAACGGGAAGATGAAAAAATGGCTTTCTATAAAATTATCCATCTATTTATCTATCTATTTATCTATCTATCTATGTGTCAATCTCTCTCTCTATCTCTTATCTATCTATCTATGTATCAATCTCTCTCTCTCTCTATAAATATATATATATATATATATATATATATCGTCAAGGGTGCGAATTCCATATAGAAAGATTGATTTAATTTGAAATACGCTGAGATACAACGCACGGTTCTTTACAAACAGACATTTCTTTCTCTAACTTTACAACATTGAGAGAAAGAAGAAAAGAAAAAAAAGAAGACAACATATTGAAGATGGAGTATATCTCTGGAATATATTTATATTATAAAGCTCAAAAAAGTAAACTATTTGTTTATTTTCCTAAAATTACGTTGTGATTTTGTTTTCAAGCGCACTTGATGCATATTTTATTTTATTCAAATTATATTAACGTTAATTTATGGAACTCACACCTTGATGTTATCTTCGCATTGCCTACGCACTATTCCAACATTTCAAAGTAGAACCGCTGAGATGAAACGCGCGACCCTTTAGAAACAGACGTTTCTTTTTCCAGCTTTACAACATGGAGAGAAAGAAAAAGATGCAAAACACTGAAGATAGAGTATAGGTTTGAAATATATTCATGTTTTAAATTTGAAATAAGTAAAATATTTTTTATTTTGCTAATATTACGTTGTAATTTGGCTTTCAAGCGCACTTGATGCGTTGCGTATATATATATATATATATATATATATATATATATATATATATATATATATATATATATATATAAACCAAGCTAAGGTTCAATGGCGTTAATCTTCTCCTCAGAGTTGTAATAATAAAAAATTAATAATAATAATAATAATAATAATAATAATAATAATAATGTATATATATATATATATATATATATATATACAGAAAATAAAAAGGAACAAACCGTATTATGTGTTTATCAACGTTTCGTCTTTATTTCGAGACTTCCTCTGGATGAATGAGATTAAGAAACCAAAAAATATACCAGTACAAAATATTTTAAAATGTTTCACGTGCACAGTGTGAAGCAGTTCTATTTGAGGGAAACGGAAAATTGATGCTGGAAATTCAAAAAGGAGGGGGGGCTGGCGCTGTTAAAGAGAAGGAAATTTTAGTGACGTCATATAGTCGTTAATATAATTTTAAAACTATGAACGCAAGTTTATATTCTTATTGGGAAAAAGATATATCTGTTGAAATTCAAATATAAGTTTGTAACAAAAATGAAATGAGTGTTATTTATGTAATTTATTGATAGAGATTATGTGTTAATTATTACAGGGCGTGTTTGAATGGTGTGAGAAAGTTAACCTGTGTCCACAGTTAAATAATGTTCTTTTAATAACAGTTTACTTATTAATGGCGCTATGTTATAGAAACCTCCACGTTGTTTAATAGTACTTGAAATTGCGATAAGCGCAGATTCAAGAAGTCTCCAGCGCGGTTTATTTGAAATAAATTTAACTATTTTGCTTGTTTAAAGTCAAAGGTGTGGTTATGCTGCATATGTGTACATATAAGTAACCTGCTTGGAAACATTTCCTGAAAAATAACATGACTTTCATATTTATTAATTTTAACAATTGTTATTACAAATCTATCCAAACGATTTCTCAAATTTAAGTTGTTTTAAATGATTTGGAAATGTACAGGAATTTTTAACATTCAAATATTTTAGATTTGCGTTAAATTTTGTACTGAATAATTAGGCAGTAATAAGGAAGAATTTTATGGGTTTTTTTTATTGTAATTTTAGACATTTTTTAAATAAAATTTATGCAATTGATTTTGATCCAAATGTCATAAATGTTCTTAGTATAAGATTAAGTGGCATTATAGTTTTTATTTTATTCAATATAAGGGTCCATGATAGTGTTCTGTTACCCGTTCTGGGATAGGTATTCCTTTATATATATATATATATATATATATATATATATATATATATATATATATACACACACACACACACACATATATATATATATATAAAGAGAGAGAGAGAGAGTGAGAGAAAGATAAAGAAAGAAAGAGACACTCTTTCGCTGTATCATAACTCTTCTATTTTACTTGAATTACAAACACTTCAAGTTGTCATAGAAACCCGACTTCCTACGGCGCGATATTTACTATGTATTAGCCTATCAGCAGCAGTCCATGATTAATTAAAATGGGTATGTTTTTTGTTTGTTTACAAAAGGGAGACCGGCGCAGATAGTTACTGGGGAAGATTGATACAACTTCAGTATCACAATAATGCCGTTTAATCTAACCGTTTCTCCTCCGATCCATGTTTTATAAATGCCCGACTTACACCCTGAATCATGATTAAGCGCGAAACAACCACGCGAACGTTGGACTCACTCGGTGTGAGATCATTCAACAAGGTGCGTAAAATTCTAACTATCTCTCTTAATCTTTATAGTGTCGCGAATGTCTTGCAGGCAAAGAATGCAAACTATTGAATATTAGCTGAGAATCTATTAAAGCTAACCACATAGCGAGAAAAAAAAAAAGACTGTCTTTTATTTTGGATTGTCTATGTGCTTTGTTTTACAGCAACCTTCTTCGGGACAGGTTGATACGGGGCAGATTTATCCAAGTATCATCCTGCCATGGCCTATCATTGAGACATGCTTCTAAGGAAAGACAGCAAATGTCCAAAGCAGCCACAATGCTGGAAAATGCTTTCAGTGTTTAAGGAAAAGTCCACAATCATCATGGCCATCAAGAATTCTTCAGTCACGGTGTGCAAAGACAAAGATGGATCTGTCTTTGTGTTGGGCTCTCGTGCAAGAGGAGGAAACAGTATGGTCTCACCAGATAGGATGATGAAATTCAAGAATCAGGATGCCCTTATTTGTTATCTGCCTGAATTTTTTTTTTATTATTCAATTTTCACGCCAAACAAGGCACAATGCCACTTTGAAGCAGGGGGCTACTATCAGGGACTAAATTAGCGGGGTCATTATGAAGGGAGATGAGTAGAAAGATGTTTGTTAACATTACACTTGAACTTCTGCATATCATTGCAGTTGGGAAAGCAGAATCCCGGAAGGGAGTTCCAAAGACCCGCAGTTCTGGGGAAGAAACTATTGGAGTAAAAGGCTTTCTTGCACGTAGGGATCTCTACTGTAAAGGGATGAGACTTAGTAGCTTGTCGGGTTTGTCGGAGGTAGTTACGTCGGGGAGGTACAAGTGTTTGCAGTTCGTCAGAGCATTCACCATTAAAGTATTTATAGAACAGGCAGAGGGATGCAACATCTCATCGATGGGACAAAGACTGAAGCCTAGATGACAGTTCAGGACCTATCAGGTTGGTGACTCTCTTTTGAACCCTGTCCAGGAGCGAGAGACAAGCAGCAGATGCACCAGCCCAGATGTGACAACAGTGCTCCATACATGGGCGAATGGTTGCCTTATAGAGGTATAGGATACTGTCAGGCGTAAGTAGTTTTCTAGCACGGTAGAGGGAGCCAACCTTCATTGCAGCAGCCTTGGCAATGCTCTCAATGTATCTATTCCAGTTCATATTCCCTGTAAACGTTAGGCCGAGGAGTTTAAAAGAAGTACTTTCAGGCAATGTGTTCTTGGCCATTGCTATTGGTGGTAGAGAAGGTTTCTTGTAGTTATTGAAGGAAACAAGCTTAGTCTTAGCAGTATTGAATGTGACCAACCATTTTTGTCCCGATTCCACTACGGATTGGAGGTCATCCTCTAGTGTTTCTGCCATTTCCTTGGATATGTGTTCATTTGTTTTCCCCTCATATCTGTTATAGAGACTTGTGTCATCGGCAAATATACCCATCTCCGAAACAATTTTATCAGGGAGGTCATTTATGAATATCAGGAATAATAGAGGTCCAAGGATAGACCCCTGAGGTACTCCCGCATTTATGTCATATTGTTTGGATGTACGACCGCCGAGGACAACTTTGATTTTTCTATTACTTAAGAAGGATTTAATTACATTATGGATTCTTCCAGTGATTTGATATGATCTAATTTTCCTTAGAAGACCATCTGCGACACCCTTGCTGAGGGGAGCCATTCTTACATTCGATTGTTGGCATCGGCACAGTTACCCCACCGCTGCACCTGGCTCTCTTATCTCTCGGTCAAGAATTTTCAGTTGACGATCCTATAAGAATTCTTAACTTGCGATTTTGTGCTATATACTAAACAAGTTCAAAAGTCTCCGACTGCGAAACCAAACAAGAACGTATTAAATACCAAAACGGGAACTGCTGATGACATTTGTATCGTTAGACGCGAGCAATTCTTTGCATTCCGAGTAGGAGAAATATGGATCCAATGCACAGAATGCCGGCTGTGCTGTCACGAGAGTGCGAGACACTGGGATAAACGATTTCTGCATCTGTGACTTTTGCAAATGATCTCCAACGAAACGAATGTTTCCATTCTTTTAATAACTGCATATAACTCAAATCACTTTTTTTGTGTGCTTTGAGCTGTTCATATTTATTTTTCTTATTTTCAAATTAAATATCATTTTATGGTTTTGCTCGCTTGTATCAACCTGCACCAAGCTGTATTAACCATCCCCACCTTGTGTATCAACCTACCTTAGTCTGTATCAACCGGCTCCGAAAATATTTCATTTTTGAAAAACCGTTTTTGCCAAGACTCATTTTTGTCCGATTTCGTGGAGTAAAAATAAAATGGTCACATTTTATTTTTAAATAAATCTTGACCTTTTCCTATGAATGTATTTCGAATGATATCTATTTCTGTTTCAACCTGACTCGGTCTCCCCTAAACAGTATTAGCACCGAAGAGGGCTTGATTAATCTTACGGAGATGTTTGCATTATCAATAATGGATGCTAGTTATTTCACTAGTCACATTGCTCAAGCGTTTCTAGTTAGCCAATCAACTTCCTAGTTTGCAACTAGGAAGTTGATTGATAACTAGAAAATTCAATAACATGAGCGTATATAAAATGCGCAATAACCATAACTTTTTGCATAAGCCTGACGAATTCTCACGAGAATAAGACGCGAAATATTCTGTGTAGCTTAGTTGTCATATATATTTTCATAACTTACTATTGTATATATATATATATATCAGAATGTTAGGCGGTATAATTATTTCCACAGTCAGATAAGGTCGCAGCTAAAACGAGCAGCACACGCCAACAACCCGAAAATCAAAGAATTTAGATTCGCATCATTTGAGATCATGAGAAAAACATATACGGACTCAGGATTCGAAACCAAATTATTTTGCATCAAGGCGAATACTCCGCCACCTGAGAAATGACGCCACGCACAAGAAAATCTATTAGCTAAAGCAGATCAATCAAACCGCGGCGATATCTGTCAATTGAATGGATCTCTTTCGTCTCAAATAAGAGATGTAGTCATCTGATCACTGAGAATCAAAGCCGATGTCTCACAAGGAAAATCTCATCTAACACTTATCCAAGTGAGCAAATTAATATTGGAATTTTCAGAATGTTAGATGATATAATTATTTTCACAATCAAACAATATTGCAACTCACGCGAGTCATGCAAGCTAACAAACCGGAAGTTTCGTCCTCATGTGGATTCATCAGTTGAACATATCCGCATATTTCTCGATATTTTCAACATATGAGCCCAAATAGTGGCGAAATTCGAGTGTTTGTTGGCTTGCATGGCTCTCGTGAACTGCGACGTTGTTTGACTGTAAAAAAAATATGTGTACGTAAGTAACATTTGTATTGTTTTTAACCAGGGTTTTTAACCAGGGTGATATATAATCGACGTATAAACTGAGTCATGTTGTATAGCCAACTATCAAAGTGATGTCATATGACATCTGTCATACAGCGGGATATCACACGGTGATACAGTTAGTATTTACATAAAGATATCATATTTTATGAGAAGAATGTGTGATTCATACCTTTTCTTTCCCCGAGGTTCTTCTGTCTTCACTGCCAGGCTCTGTGATGAAACGTGCGACGACTAACACGATAACCGATTAAGACAGCTGTTTTTTGTTTCTTAAGTTGTGAAATCACAGAAAAAAACTTGGTTTTCACAAAGTGGTCTGTATAATATCGTTACATACTTGTTCTTTCAGCCCCATTTTCTGGCTTTGGAGAACGTCTGCTCACTTTTGTGACCAAACTCAAACTCATAGTAATTGTCTGTATTTTTGAGATGAGGTGTTTTCATTGATTGAGATTGTCGGACTGACTTTCTCATCTTCGTTGTTATAGTCACAACGTTTCGGCCGTTTTGAAGGCCGGAGGGCAAAACGGCCGAAACGTTGTGACTATAACAACCAAGTTGAGGAAGTCAGTTCGAAAATGTCAATCAAACTCAAACTCCTCAATCTAATCGTCTTGACCTCCTGACATGTCAGTTCCGTTACGTCATCAGCAAAAGCACACATCTAACGCGTGACCTCTGGTCACGTACGCAACTGCTCAAGGTTATTTTGTTTATTTAACTCAGCTAATTTCTGTAAACATCTTCAGCTAAACAATGACTAACTCCCAATCGAAACTATTTTAACAATATCACTGGATAGATAAATAGATAGATAGACAGATATACATATCGATAATAACTAATTTTACTTTAACAATGTAATTATCTAACACTATAATAAAATGTATGATATTTAATAAAAAAAAAAGAAAAGAATACATACGTCTCATAAATAAATAGGAGTGCCTCGTCCATATATCAATATGAATACCTAGAGGAGATTATAGCTCTTAAAAACCGCTAAGATAGCGGAAAAATATTAAAATAACAGCATTTCGAAGTTGATGATATCGTTAAAAAGCGTCAACAACAAATTTAAATTTAAAAGCGACAAAAAATCGTGCTTTAAAACTGTGATTCATCGTTGCTCATTTGCACAGTATAAGACTGCAGATGCTAGTGTCATGAGTTCGATCTTAACTTATTCTGATATCAGCTTAAAGCCAGAAACATGCATGTTTATTGATATATCTTTTACGCACGTAGTATTATCAAATAATACAAAAAATTATAAATACTTCCCTTAAAAAATAAATGAGATTCATTTATATATGTATATGAATAACAAGAAGATTTTACAGCTGTTTAAAACAGCCACTAAAGTAGCGGAAAAATATAAAATTAACAGCGTTTCGAAGTTGTTAATATCGCTAACAACACATTATATATATATATATATATATATATATATATATATATATACATATATATATATATATATATATATATATATATAAAATTTGATGTTAGATGTCTCGTGATGCGGGGTTCGAATCGTTCGACTGGTATTAATCGTGACACCCTGCACTGAAGATTCCCGAAAGGATGAAACACTAGTGTCTGTAGGTATTTAATTATTATAGTAAAAAAACTAATTACGTCACCCTTTTAAGAAACTCGTTTCTTATCGTTGAGCACTTTCAGTTGAATTAAAGTCGGTCAATTTAGCTTTTATGCATAGATCATCGTATAACGATTAAATCACTCTCTGGCTGACGTAAATGAACATTTAAAATTAAAAATGTTTAAATTCGACGTTATTTCACGCGGTTAATAGTAGCCGAATGGATTAGGTCTTCGCTAAATCGAGCCAGAGATATCTCGTGATGCGGGGTTCGAATCGTTCGACTGGTATTAATCGTGACACCCTTCACTGAAGATTCCCGAAAAGATGAAACACTAGTGTCTGTAGGTATTTAATGATTATTATAGTAAAATAATACTTATATATATATATATATATATATATATATATATATATATATATATATATATATATATATTTATAGATATATAAATATACATATGTGCGTGTGTGTACTGCTATTGTGTAATGTGCAAACGCATATAGAGCTATAAATTCTCCTCCTTACCGTGCTTAATTGATATGGTGCATGGCTACGTATGGCATGTTGTATGTTATGGCGCCCAGTAGGTGGAGAAAACTGTGTGCAGCCTCGCTGCTCTTTCGGCTGAAATAATTGTAACTGCTCTTTTAAGAACTGATTTATAGCTGTATTATTTAAACATATATCTATTAGTTAATTTATCTTCATATATATATATATATATATATATATATATATATATATATATTAAGTTAATGATGTTGTTTTTTTCATTAGTAATAGCGGCATCGTGGGAATTCCTCTATCGTATTTAAATGTACTTCCGTTAGTGATCCTGGCTATGAATTTATATTATCACAACAGTATTTGCACATTTTATCGGATTGGCAATATTGTGTGCATATTTAATTGCATGTATATTCTTCGTACTAATACGTCATCTCAGAACTAATAGTTCGTTAAAACTAAATTGGTAATTTATTCTCCTATTCTCAGGAGATACTTTCACGAACATGAAACAGCTGTTGCAATATATATATATATATATATAATATATATATATATATAGTATATACATATTATATATATGTATATATATATATATATATAATCTCCTAGATGTATAATAGATGTGAGCTCGTTTTAATATATGTCGAATATCAAAGCAAAACTAATATTCCTCCGTGTAATTAGATGTCTCGTAATTCAATTACTTTCCCTTCAACCGGCTTCATAATAAGACTTTTGGCGCGCTTCTTTAATTTAATATATTTGGTTTATTTTAGATAAAAATGAAAGTTGGCTTTGACTTTCAAATTCATATATTTAATTAAGTAACTCCTCTTTCGTTTCTTTTGATAATTTATACTAACCCTAACCCTAACACTTTAGTACTTATCCAAAACTGCAGCTGCTTCACAAAAGGACGTAAAAATAGAATAGGTAGGGTGTGGGAGGTAATCATGATGATTCCGACCCGTTTTTACCGGAAAGACACTTTTTTTTTCCATTTATTCGACTTGAAACAAACTTCTCAGTTTTCCCTCTTAGTTACACAAGAAATATTCTGATAATTATACGTTTTTGTAAGTCACATGTACACTTCATAGCAGATGACGCTAGTAATTGAAAGGAAGTATACGTATTAATAAAATCGCACAGGATTTATAAAAAATTCTGAAAATTTGAAACAGATGTTTATTCTGCTCGTATGTTGATCAAGTCGATTCTTAAGACCGGCGAGTAGATATAGCAATTTTATATGCAGTCTTTATGCGCATTCTTATGCACTTTAATATAAATTCATGAAATTTACGGACTTTAATCCATAGAGATTCCTATGATATCATGTAATTTAAGGATTTACTACGAATTCATGTAATTTACAAACTTACTATGCCTTCGCTGGATTTCATGCTGAACTTAGTCTATTAATGACCCTTCACACGGGAAACCAACGTGAATTTGCTTGGATCTTTAAGGCTCTTCTATCGCGAAGGTTTCGAATCAGATCTCGACCTACCAAACCAATATTTTAAAAATATATTCACTGATTTTAGTCTACAGACTCGAAATTTAATATACCGAGTACTGAGATTTGGGAAAATCGATGTGATCTGTTTTTGGTTAGAAATTTGGCGATTAAGGGGTCAAAGTTCAACGATTTGACATTTGAGAACTCTACTTGACGGACAGATGCCTTATCAATAGCAGAAGGGGGCGACCAGGTCTGGGAGCTGTTTCCCCAGACTTCCAGCCATGTTTGAATTCACGATGCCAGCGTTTTACAAGGTCATATAATTGGGCATTATCACCATAAGTGTCTTTCATTTCATCAAAAGTCTCTTGTGGTGTGCGTCCTTCTAAATACAAAAAACCGGATCACTGCTCGACATTCAACAGGCTTTATTTCACACCTGACTCAGGTCAAACGCGTGTAAAACAGGAACTACATTTAGTTCAGAGCTGTAATTTGCCACATAACCCGTAGAGATATAAACCATTGCACATGCAAAATTTCAACTAGATTAGACAACTGGAAATGGGTCAGGGGCATTATTTATTGCACGTCCCTCATAACTTGGATCTGCTAGCGCCTCTCTATCACCGTTATTTGACGGAACGCTACGAGCCTGCTCTCGGTCTTCCGAAACAGTAGGAAATCTGACGAAATTTCCTGATGTTCAAAATATAGTTTTTTTTTTAATTTGTTAGGAAAGGTTTCTTAGTTACAATGTACGGTAAAAAAATAAAATATTTACATGAAGTTTTCAATTTAAATATAACAATCATATTTTCATAATTTTAGTAAGTAGCTGCACATTTTATGAATAAATAAATTAAAAAAAAAAGTAGTAAATAAAAATATGTCAGATAGAGTAGAACCCCGGGATACGGAATTAAAAGATTAGTAACAAATACAGTACAGTACTGTGTGTGTGCAGTCGGCACTAACCCATTTCAGGGTTTAACTGGCTTCCTCCGAAGGAGGAAATTTCATGGGAGTATGAAATTCACAAGCGTTCCCAGTCGCATGTATATCCCCGTTAGGGGAGATGACGAGGTTAGGTTTTTACAACATTTTGCAGGTAGGTGTCGACGTCCTCCTACATATAGAACCTGAACTTCCCAAATTGGTCACTCATTTCAGTAATGACCAGGCTCAACGTTACTTAACTTCAGTGATCTGATGGGAACCGGTGTGTCCACGTGATTATGCCGAGTACAGTACTCGTGTATACTATAAAATACATTATAAATTACACCGTAAAGGGGGGCAAATACCGTAAGCAGGGGATGTAAAAACGTCGCATTCCACATTGTAACTTGAAAAAAAAAAAAAAAAAAAAAAAAAAAAAACGCATCCTAGGGCCACCGTACCCCGGTATTTTTTTCTGTAATTATAAATCTTGTTATGTTTACGATTAAGATAATTAATAACAGATACCATTATCAACGACAACGATATTACCTGACTAGCAACGAAGTTGCAATTGCGTTATTGAAAACGATGTTTAACCGCTTCATTAAGGAGTTTTAAATGGTCAATGGTGTTAATTCGCGTTTCTTCTTGCAAAACACGATTTATATACAGAATCTATCTATCTATCTATATATATATATATATATATATATATATATATATATATATATATATATATATATATATACTAGCATGGGTGCCCGGCGTTGCCCGGGTGTTTGGAGGTGTATGCTGAGCAAAAAATAAAATAAAATAAAATAAAATAAAAAAACGGTCAGTTTTTTTTTTAATTGACCTCTTAACATTTATTGTTTTGGGCTCAAATCAAGTTTTTAAGTTAGATCCATGTCCAAGGAACCTATATCTAAAATTTCAAGTGCTTAGACCCAAAACCAACCATATCGATTTTCCCAAATTTCAGTAACCTGTTCACTTATATATATATATATATATATATATATATATATATATATATGTATATATATATATATAATGTTAAAAGTCCACGTATGCTTTTATGATAGTGATTTAAAGGTTACATTTTGTATTTAATATTTTTATAGTTATTTTTTTATATTTCAAGCGACCCCCGCTCTTGGTCACAAAAAGTATCGAAATGAAATAGAAAAAAAAACCGTTAAAAGAACTGGAGATTTATAGCGTGGACACCGTTCATTCCTCCCAATCATGTTCGATAAAGTTCACGTGAATTATTTTAGCCGTTTGTGGGAGAAGATTGTGCTTTTTAATGTTTTTTTTTAATGTTGCAACGTAAAAGCGTTTAATTGAAACGACAAAAATGAGATGCAATTGATTTCAATATGTATAATGGTATAGAAATGAAATTGTTAAACGGTAAAAATAATGTAATTATTAGTTATGAATAATAATAATAATAAAACTACTAAGAGGGCAGAGTTAGAGACAATGTCGGCTTTTTTAATGGTGAGTAAATTCCGTCTCTCCCTCAATAAAGATGGGACGAACATAGGTAAAAAATGAATAAATAAGTGAATAATAATAATAATAATAATAATAATAATAATAATAATAATAATAATAATAATAATAATAATAAAACCAATAAAATTAATATTAGTTAATACTTACATGAGAATACAAATACTCTCGGTCCTGAAAGAAAATTGTCTCAGTCCCGAATGAATTCTCATACACAGACCGAGGATAATATCAGAGCAGGTACTTAAATCTATGTTCTTTTGGCTCGAAAGTCATTGTGTATATTGATAATAATGACAATAATAATAATAATAAAAAATAATAATAATAATAATAATAATAATAATAATAATATTTATATTTAAACCATAGACTAATAGTAGCTTTTACATAAAAAAACATGTGCATAAGAGTGCAAGTATATATATGCACAATTAACCCCCATATATACGCATGCATACCAATACACGGTCATATTCAACGACTATATGTATATAATATATGCACCCCCTATACATATAACGCATATATAAATAATAATATGCATAAACAGGTATGCACGCATGCGCACACATACACGCATATATATCCTTTTAATGTAAAATTTATATGAATCAAATATTTTACACGAGATGATTTTAATTTATGATGAAAACTATGAAAGCGTGTATTAGTATATACTTAATATTAACTATAAAAATATATCTGTTGCTGTTTATAAAAGTTCAACTGTATTATACATTTTTATTTACTTGGTTGTGCTTAGAGACAAGGCTATGGTTGTAAAACAGAACTAGGCTCGACCTTACACTATTCGCAGTCTGGCCTGTCAGCGAAGTTTACGAAAGGTGTAGTTACGATAGACCCACCCTGAATAAATTGACAAAGGTCAGCTTAGTTTATCCGGCCCTTAGGGAAATTAGGTTAAGGAATTGCCTTGTAGACTGGCTTGTATGTTAACAGTTGAATTCTTTTTGCTCGAGGCAGTACACTGACGCGATTTTTACAAAGCACAGACTTTAGCTAACGTGTCACGTGATATTGAAAGGAATGTCTGTTTTCATTAACCATTTAACGAGTTGAAAAAAAAAATGATATTCTTATAAAGATAGAAGATTTATAATACTTGGACTATTGTATGCTAGACCCCCCCCCTTTCTTGGCGCGTTGTCTAGACTAAATGTATTAAATGGTATATATCTTTTTTGATTTCCCACACTCTTTGCCTTATATCACTTTATCGCTCCCACTTTCTTTCTTACAGAGAGACACTATGCATGCATATAAAAAGGATAACAAAACAATACGATACACGGATATATGTTCACGTTCACCCTCTCTTGCTTCTTTATTAGAGAGTGCCTTAACACTCTGATTCATCAACGGTGCCCAGTTGTCCGCTGTTTTAGTTTATAAGAATTACGTAATCCTTTAGACATGTTATAATTTTGTTATTGTAACAAATATATATATATATGATCCAAGGTAAAATCCAAGGTAGGTTCGTAGAAAGGGATGAAAAAAAGCGCTCAATGCTGAAGAAAAGCTACATATAATTTTCTTTTTTAACTTTACTGTATACAGAACATCTGGTGAAGCAGGCTAAACGATTTGTCTGTATCTGCTAACACAAACAGTTATGCTCTATATTCACTAAAAGTATAAAAAATAATTTTAAAAAAGATTATAGTCTTTTTTATGTACTAGTAGTTCAGCCCAACTTTCTTGGACCCTATGTACTGTTCATAACTTTATGTGCATATATATATATATATATATATATATATATATATATATATATATATATATATATATATATATATATATATATATATAAATTAAAAAGTTTGATTCTTGTCTAGGTTACATATATCTAAAATTTAAAGTGTTAAGACTCAAAATTGGCGAAGGAGTTTGGAAAAGTTTGCAAAGGTCAACACTGTAAACTTTGACTTCTTGACAGCAAAATTTTCGCATAAAAACTGATTAAAAACTTGTGGCATGTCTGAATACCCTGTATGTAAAATTTCAACAGTTTAAACCAAAAATTGGCTGAATAGTTTTGCTAGTGACCGCAAAGGTAAAATATTTTGAACTTTGACCCATTAGCAGCAAAAATATCGGTGAAAAGCAGATTAAAAAACTTGCTCTATGTCTGAATACCCTTTATGTAAAATGTCAAATGATTAGACCAGAAATTGGTTGAGTAATTTGGTAGAGACCGCAGAGATCATTTTTTAAAATTTTGACCCCAATATTGACCGCTTAACTTTAATTGTTTTCTTCGCAAACCAAATTACAATGTTTGATCTATGCCCAAGTAACCTACATCTAACATTTCAAGTATTTAGACCCAATATTGGGGAAGACGTTTGATAGAGTTTTCAATGGTCAAATCTTTGAACTCTGAACACTTGACAGGCAAATTTGTAACCGAACACCGATTAAAACGATTTTCCCAACCTCAATATCCCATATGTCAAATCTCGAGTCTGTAGACTAAAAATTGACAGAGTATTGTGGTAGAGAAATGTATACACACAAACACACACCCACAGACAATTTTACTTATATATATATATATATATATATATATATATATATATATATATATATATATATATATATATAAAAGAGCAAGTAGCTAATATCACATGTTAAAAACACTTAGAAAAAGAGTTAAAAACATATTTAATCGGAAAACGAAACACTAAACAAGTGGATAGTCCTTAATCCGCAGAGTTTCGAAGAAATACTTTCCTTTTCATCAGAGGGGGGGATTTAGCAAAATGCGGGATCGGATTTTGCTTGCAAAAGAATTTGATGAAACTACAAGTAAGTCATATATCTTACTTAATAACAAAAATGTGAAGCAGAGGGAATAGGGTGAAGAAAAAAGCGATTTCACGTGAATGGATAGTCTGGTGAATGGTAAAGTATCCAATGACGGTAAAATACAAAAATGCAGAATCTAATAAAGTTTGTTAAATTTCCATTCGCACAAGTGAAATCCAAGGGAATCGCGTAATTGGAAGATTGTCCAAAATACCCCAAAGGCAGAAATCCCTGGAATAATTCACAAATAGGTACAAGGAAAAGGGAATGAATTAAAAGAAAGAGAAGATGTGCGTAAAAACATGGAAGAAATTTAAAACTCGGCTGCCAAAATGAAAATGAGTGAAGAAGAAAAAACAAATTGAATGGTGATTGAATTAATTATAAAATTGAAAAGCTAATGTCAAAAATGACCCAAGCAAGATGACGTTGAAAGGCGCCAAAATTTAGAGTATATATATATATATATATATATATATATATATATATATATATATATATATATATGTATATGTATGTATATATATTTATATATATACATATATATATATATATAAATATATATATGTATATATATAAATATATATATATATATACATATATATATAAATATATATATTTATATATATACATATATATATATAAATATATATATATATTTATATATATACATATATATATAAATATATATATATATTTATATATATACATATATATATAAATATATATATATATACATATATATAAATATATATATATATTTATATATGTACATATATATATATATATATATATATATATATGAACGTGTCTGCGTGTCTCTGTGTGTGTCAGTGTGTCTTTGTACATTTTCCTACGCAATAACTCTGTCCATTTTTAGTCTACAGACTCGAAATACGATTATTTGGGAAAATCGATGTGATCTGTTTTTGGCCAGAAATTTGGCGAGTAAGGGGTCTAAGTTCAACGATTTGACCTTAGAGACCTCTACCAAACTCCTCCGACAATTTTGAGTCTACGCACTTATAATTTTAGATATAGGTTCCTTGGACATGGATCTAACGTAATAGCTTTATTTGAGCCCAACACAATAAATTTTAAGGAGTTAAAGTTAAAAAAAATTGACCTCTGCGGTCTCTTCCATATTACTCAGACAATTTCTGGTCTACATATTTGAAATTTTACATAAAGGGTATTCAAAGATAGGGCAAGCTTTTTCCTCAGTTTGGATCGAAAATTTTTAGTTACCAATATATAAATGTATGTATGTATGTTTGCATGTCTGCCTTAAACTTTAAATAGAGGCGACGGATTTTACCAAGATTAGTATCGTTTTAAAGTTCGACCTTTCATACGACAAATATCGAAAAATTTGCTAAAAACATTAATATCTTCCCCTTCAACTAGGCACATTTCTACAGGGGGGTCACTATTTTCGCCAATATTTTTGGAAGTTATCCTCTCCTTTAGATTGTCTAGCCTTAATTTTTAAAAAATGTCGCTTCCGGTTTTGCGGTGGTCGTAACAGCATAAACGTTAGGTTTTACCCTGTTCTTTTCCTCCATTGAGGTACAGGTTCGAGCCTGCCTTCCTACTACCACTTTTTTTTTTGCTCAATATATACATCCTAACATCCGAACAACGCCGGGCTGAAATGCTAGTATATATATATATATATATATATATATATATATATATATATATATATATATATATATATATATATATATATATATATATAAGCGAGATAAGACGTATAGAATTCAGATAAAAATCCTGATAGATATTACTTGGAGTAACAATTACAGGATCAATTTGATCCCAACGAAAAAGGAAAAGCTCTATATTTAAGAATAGAGCAATATATAAGTTTGGTGGTTGAATTTTAAATTCTTAAAAAAAAAACATATAGACACATATATTCGAATTAAGAATTTATTGTTTGACAAAAGCCCCGTATACCTTTTGGAAAATCAATAAGTAGTAATACGCTTTTTTGCTATATGAAAATACTCCCTGGACCTATCCTCCGCCTACCTCGATTATAACTAGTGAGGACTTTGTTACACCTTCCGATAATTGACTGCCCAGGTTGTATCAAATTCTCTCTTCCTATAATAATCGCCATATAATTATCAACAACCACTCAAAAAAATATTTTCATTATTTGTGCTGAAAAGCAAAATAAGTGTCTATTCACAGCTGAACAATTTACTAACCGCATTTTTTTTTACATGGAGTTCACCACTTATCAAGGCCCAATGGCCACTCAGGGATAAGGGTTATTGTGTGTACAGTAATCAAAGGGATAGTGTAGCAATAGTATTGGAGAATTGGTAAGGTGTCATTACTTAGGAGGGGGCGGTTCATCAAGAATTTCATTTCCTCTGATCATATGAGCCATTATTGAAAATCCATAGATTAAGGAAATCAACATAATCCCTTCTATATATTCCTTTTGTCAAACAATAAATTTTTAATTCGAATATATGTGTCTATATGTTGTTTTTTCAGAATTTAAAATTTAACCACCAAACTATTTTTAGAACTAACGTGTTCATCAATTAATTTTCTTTTTTTATAATTAGATACGTAGAGAGTTTGAGAGATAGAGAGACAGAGATGTATATAAAGGTATATAGAAGAAAAACAACATAAACTGTAGCCAAAACTTGTTAGTAATCTACTTTAGACATATAGAGATTAGGGCTTTTTGAAATGAGTAAGTTCATTGAAGACTATCACCAGACTGAGACACCGCACTGTTTTTGGTGTGGCTAAAAAAAGAGGAAGGAAACCAAAGTCGCAATGAGAAAGGAAAGAAGAGCAGAGCAGAGAGAGAGAGAGAGAGAGAGAGAGAGAGAGAGAGAGAGAGAGAGAGAGAGAGAGAGAGAGAGAAAGAAATGTAATAACATGTTACCGATTGGTCAAGATGTATATTGCATGCCAACACAACTCGGCTGTCTGACCCATAAAATCATTAGGACTTCAAAGCCATAGCAGAAATTATTGCTAATTTTCATATAGCCATGTGTTTAACGCTATTAAGTTGTGAAAAGTTGTCTAATAATATTATTTAGATCATGCAAATAGAAAATAAAATAGAATATGTACATATAAATAACAAATTATATATATATATATATATATATATATATATATATATATATATATATATATATATATATTAAACATTCCACAATCACAGAAGCATTCATTTATTCACGCTGTTTTATTTTTGCGCCTTACACGTATTTCATTGGATGGCAAGAATATACCAAACAAATCACCAGAGACTTAGATTAAAACTACAGAAAAGGTATACATTTTTCCTTGGATTAAAAAATGATATGTAATGTTAAAACGAATTGGTAACTTCATAAGAAAAATCATAAAAAATACTATAAAAAACTTTCATAAATCAAATAAGAAGTCTTACTGTTTACAGAAAAATATTAAAAATCTACGATCAGAAAAAAACACATAGCTTAATACAGACCCGCTGGAGAAATTAAATCCATACAAGGCGCCATATTTGAATCAATAGTGAGCTAATAACACTATTTATGTTCTGAAAGAAAATAATAATAATAATAATAATAATAACAATAATAATAATAATAATAATAATAATAATAATAATAATAATAATAATAACAATTCAACTTACAACACTTGATTCAACTTTTTCCTTAAATATCAGTGATAAGAAAATAAAGTTAATTTTAGTCGGATTAAATTCATAGATAATATTCATAATTATGAATGTTAAATTTGAAACTAGAAATACTCAAATTCAATACATCTTACAAGAACGATTCAATATTAATAATAATCTTATATATGCTCTGAAAATTGAACTCTATTTTTTAATTAAATGTGGCAATTCTGAATAACTGTAACGAGTACATATAGTATAATTATAAATCTGTTTACAAACGCATGTATATATATATATATATATATATATATATATATATATATTTGTTGTTGAAGTTAAAAGTCGTTCGATTAAGCTGACACGCGCGGATCTTGATGTCATAATCATTAGATAACTATCACCAACTTGACATTTAAAAATATATGTTTTAATTTGTACTGTATATCTCACGGTTAACGCTGGCCGTTTTGGATGTTTTTTTTTTGTTTTTTTTTTGCTAATGGAGTCAGAGATGGCTCCATTGCCGGGTTCGAATCTCATGACCGGCGATAATCGTGCCACTCTGCATTGATGATTCCCGAAAAGAATGAAACACTAGTGTCTGTAGATATTAAACAATAAATAATTATAGTAATAGTTTATATATATATATATATATATATATATATATATATATATATATATATAAAGCTGAATGTGTGTGTGTTTGTGTTTGTGTGTGTGTGTCACGAATAGGCTCCTATATGGTTGACTATTTAAAAAAAAAACTGATTACATATATTGATAGAAGATGTATCGAGACACAGGAATGGGTATGTTTGATCTGGCAGAACGGTGGTTCATTTAAATTGTGGGGTCTGCGTCCGCGCCTGGTCCACAAAGTATGGAAATAAAAAATTTAAAAATTAAAAAAAAAATATTTACAAGTGGTTTTGATATAGATGCACATACTAATACTTTGATAAGTATGTTTTAAATTTAATAGGGATGGTATAATAAAATTGTGGGATCTGCGTTCGCGCCTGGCCTACATAGAATGGAAATAGGCACAAACTTTAATAAAGACTTTTCATATCTATCTGCGTAAGTATACTTTGATAATTATGTTTCAGTTTGAAGAAATATGGTATAATAAAATAATGGGATGTTCGTTCGCACCTGACCTTCATAGAGTGGAAATATGTCACAAAGTTTAACAAGTTTTGTTTTTAATATAGATCCACAGAATATTGTGAAAAGTGTTTCAATGTGAACAAGTATGGTATAATAAATTGTGTTGGTTATCTATTTTATTTTTACTTTCATCATATTTTGCTTTGATTTTGATACCCCCAAATTCGAAGCTATCTCATTACAACCCCTCCTTTTCATAGTCTATCATACTTTCATAAAACAGAGTCCATTTTTTGTAGGTTGTTTTTGAACCCAGTCAACGGCGGGTACTTTTGCTAGTATATATATATATACACTTTTGCTAGTATATGTCTATATATATATATATATATATATATGTGTGTGTGTGTGTGTGTGTGTGTGTGTGTGTGTGTGTGTGAACGTATACACTGATCGTATTGATGTTATTTCGTTTATGTTAATCTAATTAAATTCCAGTGTTTATAAAATAGTTATAACAAGTAGAACTGAACCATGTTATATATTGTTGTATTGATACAAAAATTATTCGCTTAAATATACGCACTACATTAAAACCGTAAGAATTCTTTTAAAAGAATTATCATCAGACTTTCAAACAGTTTATACTTAATGCCCATATGTGGCCAATAATGTTTGTATAAATAAGGAACTTTATACAATACTAGCAGTTCCGCCCAGCTTTGTACTTCTCTTTACTTTATGTGCATATATATATATATATATATATATATATATATATATATATATATATATATATATATATCAAAAAAGCCTTCACATGTACCGTAATGGCTTTCTATATAATCTACTTCCTTGACTACCATAAAGAAAATTTTGTAGAGACAGCAGAGGTCAACTCTTTTGAATTCTTACCCATATTTTGACCACTTAACATATATTGTTTTGGACTCAAATTGAATTAAAATGTTTGATCCCTGTCCAAGTTACCTACGTTTAAAGTTTCAAGTGTTTAGACCCAACATTGGCGGAGGAGTTTGGTAGAGCTTTCAAGGCTCAAATCGTTGAACTTTGACCCCTTAACATCAAATTTTTTAGCCGAAAACCGATTAAAAAGATTTTTCCTCATCATAATGACCCGTATGCTAAATGTCGAGTCTCTAGACCAAAATTTTACAGAGTTATTTGGTAAAAAATGTACACACACTGACAGACACACACGCAGACAGACATTTTCACTTTTATAGATATACTAGCAGTTCCACTCGGTTTTGCTCGGGCCCTATGTACTGTTCATAACTTTATGTCCATATGTATGTTAAAAAGTGTGAATATGTAATGTAACGGCTTTCTATATAATAGGTGTCCTTAACTACCTTAATTTGGTAAAGACGCAAATCAAATTAAAATGTTGGGCCCATGTCTAAGTAATATACATCTAGAATTTGAAGTGTTTAGACTCAAAATTGGCGCATGAATTTGGTAGAGCCTGCAAAGGTCAACTCTTTCAACTCTGACCTCTTGGCAGCGAGATATTTGCCCACAAACTGATTAAAAAGCTTGCTGCATGTCTGAATACACTTTATGTAAACTTTCAAATGTTTAGACCCAAAATTAGCTTAATAGTTTGCTAGACAACCGCAGAGGTCAAATCTTTTGAAATTTGACCCCTTGAGAGACAAATTTTCAGCAAAGAAAAAAAACCATTAAAAAACTTGCCCTATGTCTGAATAAACTTTATGTAAAATATCAAATGTTTGGATCAAAAATTGGCTGACTAATTAAGTAGAGACCGCAGAGGTCAATTTTTTAAAACTTTGACTCCAATATTGATCCCTTAACATTTATTGTTTTTGGCTCAAATCAAATTATAAAGTTTGATCCATGTCCAAGTAAACTATATATATATAATTTCAAGTGTTTAGACCCACAATTAGCGGAGGAGTTTGATAGAAATCCCAAAGGTCAAATCGTCAAATTTTAACCCCTTAACAACAAAATTTCTAGGGGAAAGCCGACTAAAAAGATTTCCCCAAATCTCAATACCCCGTATGTCAAATTTCGAGTCTGTAGACCAAAAATTGACATCGTTATTTGGTAGGAAAGTGTACACACGCGGGCAGACAGACACACACACACACACACACACACACACACACACACACAGACATTTTCACTTTTATGGATAAAACTTTTACGGCTTTTCTCGGTTCCTATCTGCTGTTGATAACTTTATATGCATAAATATATATTAAAAAGTATGCATATGTACAGTAATGCCTCTATATAATACCCCTTAACATTTATTGTTTTGGGCTCCAATAAAATTAAATGTTCGACCCATATCCAAGTAACCTACATCTAAAATTTCAAGTGTTTAAACCCAAAACTGGTGGAGGAGTTTGATAGAATAGGAAAAGGTCAACTCTTTCAACTTTGACCATTTGGCAGCAAAATTCACGCCCAATAACTGGATAAAACGCTTGCTGAAAGTCTGAATACCCTTTATGTCAACTTTGAAATGTTTAGACCCAAAATAAGCTTAATAGTCTGCTAGAGACCGCAAAAATATATTTTTTTTTTACTTTGACCCCTTGGAAGCTAAATTTTCAAAAAAAAAAATTTTAAAGATTACCCCATGTCTGAATACCTTTTATGTAAAATTTCCAATGTTTAGACCAAAACTTGGCTTAGTTATTTGTTAGACCGAAAAGACCAATTTTTTAAAAACTTTGACCCCAATTTGACCCCTCAACGTTTACCGTTTTGGGCTCAAATCAACAATTAAAGTTAGATCCATGTCCAAGTAATCTATATGTAAAACTTCAAGTGTGTCGACCCAAAATTGGCGGAAGGAGTTTGGTAGAGATCTCAAACGTCAACTCGTTGAACTTTGACCCCTTAACAGCAAACTTTCGGACCGGGACTCGATTAAAAAGATCCCCCCAAAGCTCAATACCCTGTATCTCAAATTCCGAGTCTGTAGGGCGAAAATTGACAGAGTTATGTACACAGATGACAGACAGACACACACACCGACATTTTTACTTTTCTAGATATATAGATATATGCATATATGCGTCTGTGTGTGTGTTTTCATAATCTCGAGTCTAATCTAGGTGAGCGCTAACAAACCTTATTTTTAGTTTTGGTTTGTCTGATAATTATAATTTTCCTGTTACCATAACGAGAATATGGGATAATAGTCTCGATATTGATGAATCATTTAATCGAATAATGAATGTCATACACGTTTCTTCTACACGACGTATCCAACACCATGACAACTCGTCGCCAAAATAAGAAAAGGGAATTGCTGCTATGCAACTGAACAATGAGAGCCGATGTTACAAGGATTATGAATTTAGATTCTAAAAATTACATTTTGGAAAATGTATCAAGTCTAATTTGGAAGCTTCATTTGATCTCAGTGAATAAATCACTTCAGCGAACTTTGCTAGCAATCCACTAATCATTTCCTATGAGATAACAGAGTATAAAATAATAAACACTTCAGCAAGCGTCGCGGTTTACATGTGTTGCTTTCTGTTTGTCACTTTATGTGTACACCGTGCCATGAACTTATAGACTGTGAAACATATTTTGATAAACTCTGAAGACCCAGGGTGAACAAGACTCAGATATTATGTAAATAATAGAATAAATTCAGACATTTCAGACTAAATATTATATTTAAATTCTAAAAAAAACAAAAAAAAAGCCGTATTATATAATTAACTTTATCTTCTATTTATACGCACACGTGAACTGGCATATGTATTTACATCCTTGCTAAACATGCACGGTTTGAAATGTTTGCTTATTTATATCAGATATATTATCAGTTAAATTCTCAAACATATATATGTATGTATATAAATATATATATACGCATACACAGACACGTACACACACACATATACAGGGTAGGTCATAAGTCACGCACCAAAGAATTAAGTGATGTGAAACTGTAAAATCTGCGGGCAAAATATATTTTCTTTTCTTTTTATGATTGTATTAGCGTGTACAACGTGTTTTTCAGTTTATTGTTTGCTTTTAATAAATAACGTATATTACTATAAGAATTATTTCAAATCCTTATATATTGGTGCGCGACTTATTGGTCACCCTGTATATGAGTATGTGTGTATGTGTGCGTACGTGGGTGTATTGCCTAAGAAACTACACTTGGTCACACTATATAGTATTGAAGATTGTTGTTGTTGAGACACTAAGCAGTATTGACTATTGTTGTGGAAGCTGCAAAGCACTGTTGTGTGACTGCCAATAATGTCAAAATGTCACTCGTAGAGCAATTCATTTCGTTAAAGTAGGAAATATTTCAAAATCTTTATGTAAAATAATCAGAGATCGTCATTTTCTGATGGCTGCACGGACTGGCGCCTTGTACTTGACTTGGAACGTTGGATCGTATTTTCAACTGAAACAACATTAACAGACCAGAGTCTGGAGCAAATCATTTGGTCTTTAATTTGAAAAGAAAAAGGATTTATGAATAAACGATCCCATTTGAGGGAAGTTTGCTCTGGGCACACTAGCGTAAGTTTGAAAGATATGAACATTTATAAGAAGAATGTGTGGAAAATAGCTTGACAGCATTGTATTTCCTATCGAAATCAGTTTTCTGCGAAACCAAACTTCACGTTCCTTAATAATATTAATCTTTCTCCGTCAGACAAGAAAACATGCATAAAAGAAATACTGTACAATATAAGGCTGTGTCTGCATCAGTGTGGAGTGACACCCCAACAGAATGACGACAATCCAACACTTTGGTGGTGGACTGAGATACTGCTGGGGTGCTATAGACTAGTCGCAATGATGCTTCGATCCTAAAACCATGCTTGAACCCAGCGTCATTATTTGCTGAAGGCTTTATTAGAAGCACTGCAAGCAACAGTTAGTATAAAATGTTAAAATGTGTGTGTATGTATAAGATTATCTTTTATATACAGATAATTTTTTGTAATCATTTTTTTCGGTTTTGTGAGATTTAAAATTTTAAAAATATATATCGGCATCAGATAATAAACATTTCCTTATTGATTTGATGGATGAAAAATGAAATCGAGGGCATAATAATTTGAAAATATTGTAGATTTGATTGTATGTAATTCATGGTTATTAAACTAATACTTAGCCAGACTTACGGAATTATAATTTTCCTACAAATCCAGACTTACGGAATTATAATTTTCCTACAAATCCAGACTTACGGATTTATAATTTTCCTCCAAAGCCAGACTTACGGAATTATAATTTTCCTCCAAATCTAGACTTACGGAATTATAATTTCCTCCAAAGCCAGACTTACGGAATTATAATTTTCATCAAAATCCAGATACGGAATTATAATTTTCATCAAAATCCAGACTTACTGAATTATAATTTCCTCCAAAGCCAGACTTACGGAATTATAATTTTCCTCTAAATCCAAATCAATTTCTAAAATAAAAAAAATATATAATAGATATTGATCAAAATTAGAATATGAATTATAGATATAAGGTTTATATTATAATATCCAAATTTGTATCTTGCGCACATTGGCGAAGTATAATTCTTCACGTGATATTTGACGGGGAGTCTACACTGTTTAGTTACGAGAATGCTCATCGGGAGAACATGATTGTGTTTTCCGTTTGCTAATATCTGCAAATGTAAAATGACACGCTTTACTGTTTGTATCTATTTATAGGCTCACATCATTGGGAGAAGAGACGCCATTAATGCACCTAGGAAGAGGCTGTGCAAACAAATTATATATGAAAATATAATTAATTTTGTCTCGCTTGATATCTCATTTGGAAAATTAGAAAATGTAATATATCCCATGAACACGTACATCTATATATCCGTAAATGTTTGTTTTCCTATATATATATATATATATATATATATATATATATATATATATATATATATATATATATATATATATATATATATATATATATACCATGTGCAATAGATTTTGTAATTACATTTTGAGCTAAGCCCTTAATCAAAGGAAATGAACTCATCTTCGCTGACCTGATTCAATTTATTAATCAGTCGAACCAGGTTTCGTCATGAAGACGCCCCGGTTTCAGATGGCTCATTTTCATTTTCTATGTTTCTGCAGAACGAAACGATGTTTCTTATTTATTGACTCATCTTTGATCGCTGATATTTTCGCGGTTTTCTTTTCCGTATCATTTTAAAATTTATAACCAAATGATCCAGAGCGAAATGACACGTACGCATGTAAATGCTTTATAAAGACCTACCAATGCAATCAAGTTATCTGATCTTTGTTTGCCTTTTCGAAAACTGATATTGTTTAATTACATGTTCAAAAACGTCAGCTTACCGGCCAATTATCAAATTCTACGAATATACAAATATATCTTTACTACGCGCACACACGCTAAAAACGCACTCACGCATATATATATATATATATATATATGTGTGCGTGTGTGCGCGTGTGTGTGTGTGTGTGTGTTTGTATCAGTATAATTTATTAAAATTTATTTATATAGATTGACATTTTAAAATAGCATAAGAGTGCAATATGGATTGCTTGAAGCAATGTTTAATGTACATAAAATGTAGGTTAACAAAAGGCAGAACAATGCAGAGATTTAATGCATGAACTCAAACTGAAGCAACTTAAAATACAATGGAGGAACATGCTATGTAGTGTTATCTTTAGTAATTCAATGCATGCGTGCACAATTATACACATGTTCTTAGTTGCGTCCGTTTTCCAGCTAATATACACGTGTTGCAATATTTCCGAAATTTCAGGAAGTGTTTCACTATGCTCTATATGTAACATGTAATCCAATTAGTGATGGGGAAACCACAAAATCAAACAAGCCAGCCAAAAACAAAAAGAAGGTATATAGTGACAATATCTAGTGTACATTATTATTGCAGATGAGGCTCCTTTTGTCTTTGACAGACTTTGGATGCTCACCTAAGAGTGTCTGCACGTGAAATCCTTTGTGGCAGGAGGTGCACAATATACAATCATACCTATCCTGAGTCGACATTGTTTTCCAGTCGTCCTGTACATACACTTCATTAATTTATATATATATATATATATATATATATATATATATATATATATATATATATATATATATGATGATTGCAACGTCTCGTCAGACGAGCGCCACTCTCTCAGACATTTAAAATCCATGAGCCCAAATGCCTGAGGAAGTATCTATACAAAGATGAGTTACAGAGTCTTAGCTTTGTACGACATCTAAGTCTCTCTCTCTTGGTTTAAAATGTTGAGATCCAGCAACAAGCAAGAGCAAGATAGCCAGCAACAAATTAAACTGCAGACCAGCTTAATGCGGGTAATGGTCTTCCGCTTTATGGTTTTTTAAATCAGAGATTTGCTTCTCCTAGAAAGGCTGCCTTCACCACGGCTTACGGGAGCCCTCTCTACCCCAATGCACATATACACACACAAATATACACGGTGCTAGTTGGCCGTTGACCCAGAAAAAGAGTTCATTCGCCCTTTGGAAGGTCTTGTTTTTAATCCTTCACAAAACAAGTCTGGTGGGGAACCAGTTTAGTCGCCGGTGACCCGACCATGAGGCAGGTAGTACTGGGTTACATGGTACCAGTAGCACATGACTTGACCTGACATATATATATATATATATATATATATATATATATATATATATATATATATATATATATATATAAGGATGCAAGACATAAAAATCCGCTTGCATCTAAGTGAAAAATAGTTCATATATAAAAATGTTTAAAGGTAAAAAGAATTTTTAATTCTAGCATGTAATACATATATAGAAAAACGATGTAGAAACGGCAGAAAGAAATATATTGGAAGAGAGGAAACTATTGATAGTCGGTCGAAACGACGAAAAATAACTTATTCTGGAGTGGGGAGATAGGAAGGTCGTCATCGATGAGTTCAAAGAGAGCTGTTAAGTCCAATCTGCGCTTGGGAAGTTTTTATATAATAGGCATAGGAAATAATAACTATGTCGCAATACAAGATCCGGTCAGATGTCGCTGATTCTTTAAATGATTTGCAGTAAAAACATGTAAAGTTCGTTCCCTGTAGTCTCCGAAAAAGTTGAGCCGATTTTTTTTTATATTCCACACGATAGCACTTGGTGTGTCTGGGAGTGTTCTTATGTAGGTTTAGTATTGGAATGCGTCTGATAAGTATTGAAAATAATAATTGAAAAAAATCCGATTAAAGAAACAAGTTCGATTTGGAGCATATAAAACCTTTTATAACACCTAGCGTCACAAGTGCATTTGAAGGGTTTTATCACTGCACACGCAGAAAGACCCAGCCGATAACATCAACTGTAGATTCTTTTATGAGACAGAGTCATGCTTGAAGGTAAGACAAAGACGTGTTCGAAATGAATGTTTCTATTAAGAGCACAATTGGAGCATGGTACTTGATTTTTGTATTTTAAACATTAAGTGAAGACATTATTGACGGATAATTTAATACAATCAACATTAGATTATCTAAAGTATAATAGAAGTATATAAAGGTGGAACATTCGTTGATCCTCATTCGAAGTCGGGTCTCCCTGCTAGTATATATATATACACATATATATATATATATATATATATATATATATATATGTGTGTGTGTGTGTGTGTGTGTGTGTGTGTGTGCGTGCTTATACTAGCAGAAAGACCCGACTTTGTCCGGGATTCAATGAGGATTAACGAATGTTCCACCTTTATATATATACTAGCGGGGCTACCCGTCGTTGCTCGGGACCGTATAAACAATGAGAAAATTGAAGTTGATTTTAAACATATTTGTTATTCTTCGGATTGAGGAATTTTTAATGTCTATGTATCATTAGCTTTTTCGAGCAAACAAATATTTTACCTACCCTAGGACGGGTATTACACGTATCAAATAATTGTACCTTATCTAGGATAAGTAATTCTTACCATATATATGAAATAATGTTTCCTTTGCGGGGATGGGTAATATACAACACATATTTAAAATAATTTACCTACTCTCGGACGGGTAATTAAAATACATACATGAAACAATTTCACATACTATCGACAAGTAGTACAGCATGTTAAATAATTTCTCTTACCACCAAGGCTACCATAATTTTAAGAAAACTGAAATAATTTTTAGAAAGTAGATCATTAGACTTTCCAAATTAGTACATAAATACATCATCTTGTTTAAGAATTAGGCAACCATTCATTAAAAATTTCAATATTACGGGGTTTTTGCCTTCGTCACTATTGGCACTAAAATTGTAAGAAAAATTTTGACATTTTTTAACAATGTCTCAGTAGGATTTTCAAATTAATGCATAAATACATTGACCCAGTTAATGATTAGACAACCCTTGCTTCATTATCAAATTTCACATTACTGTGTTTGATTTAATTCCTCACTACCGACCCCATATAAACATAGAGAAAGTGTTAAGTTTAGTGATTAGGTAATCCTTGCTTCACTACAAAATTCCACATTACTGTGTTCTATTCATCCTGACTACCGATGCCATATCTTTAAGTGAAATGATATTATTTCTGGAACATAACTGAGCAGGTTTCCCAAGTAAGTATAGAAATGCATTGACACGGATTGTGATTAGGCAACTTTTACTTTACCACGAATTTCAATATTAATGCAGTTATTTCCTCCCACATACCAACAGCATACTAGTAAGAGAATTTATGTATTTTCCGGAATATGATTCCACAGAAATTCTATATTTTTGGAATATTACATTGTGGGACATTGCTTTGTAATCCTAAAACGGGCATTACTCTCTCCAAAACAACCCAAAAAGAGAACTCAAAAGCTTGTTTGAAATTAACATAATCATGCTTCTTTCTCCTCCCCACTACAACCATCACATAATTCCCGGATGGTAACATTAAAAATTTAAAAAATGTGGATCACCCCTACAGAAATTGGCCTAGTAAACTTTCATAGAAAACCAACAATATGTATGAATTAATCTAATGTTGATATCGTAAACTGTTTCAGCATATCAAGAATCGACTTCACAAATAAAGTAATTTTGAGATTGAAAATTGTTTAAGCCATTTCAAAGACAAACTTTACATTCTACTACCCTCATTCAATCCAAGCGACGCTGCTTATTCTGCTAGTATATACATGGTCAAGACAATGTTGCTATACTTTGGTGATCTACATAAAGCATTTGGTATTCCCAAGTAGTCACCTATCCCATAATAACCAAGACAATGTTGCTTAACTTTGCTGATCTACATAAAGCATTTGGTATTCCCAAGTAGTCACCCATCTAATAATGACCAGGCTACGGTTGCTTAACTTTAGTTATCTACATAAAGCATTTTTTATTCCCAAGTTGTCACCCATCTGATAATGAGCAGACTCCATGTTGCTTAACTTTGGTGATCTACATAAAGCATTTGGTATTCCACATTAGACACCCATCTTAAAATGACCACACCAACGTCGCTTAACGTTTGTGATCCGTACAAAGCATTTTTTATTCCCAAATAGTCACCCATCTGATAATAAGCAGACCCAATGTTGCTTAACTTTAGTGATCTACATAAAGCATTTGGCATTTCCAAGTAGTCACCCATTTGATAATGACCAATACAATGTTGCTTAACTTTGGTGATCTACATAAAGCATTTGGTATTCCCAAGTAGTCACCCATCTGATAATAGCCAGACTACATGTTGTTTAACTTTAGTGATCTATGCAAATCATTTGGTA
The DNA here is from genome assembly GCF_053919585.1 of Euprymna scolopes. Classification (NCBI taxonomy): domain Eukaryota; kingdom Metazoa; phylum Mollusca; class Cephalopoda; order Sepiida; family Sepiolidae; genus Euprymna; species Euprymna scolopes. The sequence goes on along the minus strand of NC_136508.1, from coordinate 81,123,725 downwards.
TTCCCAAGTAGTCACCCATCTTATAATGACCCAGGCAATGTTGCTTAACTTTGGTGATTTACATAATGCATTTTGTAATCCCAAGTAGTCACCCATCTGATAATGGCCAGGCTCCATGTTGCTTAACTTTAGTGATCTACATAAAGCATTTGGTATTTCCAAGTAGTCACCCATCTGATAATGACCAGTCTACATTTTACGTAACTTATGTGATCTGCATAAGCATTTGGTATTCCCAAGCAGTCACCGATCTGATAATGACCAGACTCCATGTTGCTTAACTTTAGTGGTACACATAAATTATTTTATCTTCCCAAGTAGTAACCCATTCGAACATGAAAATGTTGCTTAACTTTGGTGAACTACATAAAGCATTTGATATTTCCAAATAGTCACCCATCTGATAATGACCAAGACAATGTTGCTTTACTTTTGTTATCTACATAAAGCATGTTGTATTTGCAAGTAGTAACCCATTTGTTAATGACCAAGAAAATGTTGTTTAACTTTAGAGATCTATATAAAGCATTTGGTATTCCCAAGTAGTCACTAATCTGAAAATGACCAAGACAATGTTGCTTAACTTTGGTGATCTAAATAAAGCATTTGGTATTCCCAAGTAGTCACCCATCTGATAATCTGATAATAACCAGGACAATGTTGCTTAACTTTGATGATCTATATAAAGCATTTGGTATTCCCAAGTAGTAACCCATTTTCAAAATTGTCAAATTTGACCTGTAGTGCACAAGCACTTTCAAAATTGTCAAATCGGACATATACTGCACAATGACCATCAAAATTGCCAAATAGGACCTATACTACACAAGACCTTCACAATATAAAATCTGACCTATACTGCACAAGCACTTTTAAAAATTGTCGCATCCGACCAAATACTGCACAAGCACCTTCAAAATTTTTCAAATCGGACCTATACTGAACAAGCACCTTAAAAGTTTTCAAATCGGACCTATACGGCACAAGTATCTTAAAATTTTTCAAATCAGACCTATACTGCACAAGCACCTTCAATTTTTTCAAATCGAACCTATACTGCACAAGCACCTTCCACATTTTTCAAACGGGACCTATACTGTACAAGCACCTTAAAATTGTCAAATCGGACCCATACTGCGCAAGCATCTTCAAAATTTTTCAAATCGGACCTATACCGCAATCGCATGTTAAAATTTTTCAAATTGGACCTATACTGCACAAGCATCTTCAAATTTTTCAAATCGGACCTATACTGCACAAGCACGTAAAAATTCTTCGAATTAGAGGTATACTGAACAAACACCTTCAACATTTTCAAATCGGACCTATACTGCACAAGCACCTTCAAAATTGCCAAATCGGACCTATACTACACAAGCACCTTCAAAATTGTCAAAGCGGACCTATACTTCACAAGCATCTTACAAAATTGTTGTATCGGACCTATACTGCACAAGCACCTTCAAAATTGTTGAATCCGACCTATACTTTACAAGTACCTTAAAAATTGTTGAATCGGAGCTATACTGCACAACCACCTTCAAAATTGTCGAATCGGACCTATACTTCACCTATGTCATACAATCTCTGGCGACGCTGAGTATTCTGCTAGTACATATCCACCTATGTCATACAATACCGGGCGACAATGGCTTACCTGGTAGTACATATACACCTACTTCATTAAATACTGGGCTATGCTGGGCATTTTGCTAGTACATATATCCACCTATGTAATTCATCCCGGGCAACGCTGGGCATTTGGCTAGTACATATATCAACCAATTTTTAACCAATCCCAGGCGACACCGAGTGTTCTGCTAGGAAAAATTCCGTGAATGTTATCCAATCCGAGGCCATGCCGGTTAGTACATATGTCATGCTAGTGCTATGTCATACAATCCCGGGCGACGCTGGGTATTCTGCTAGTACATATACACCAATTTCATCCAATCCCGGGCTATGCTGGGTATTCTGCTAGTACATACGCTGTGTATTAGGCTGTGTATTAGGCTAGTACATATATCAACCACTCTTATCCGATCCCAGGCAACGCTGGGTATTCCGCTAGGAAACATTCAATGTATTTCCACCTACGTCGGTTAATCTGCTAGTGCATAATACTTTTATATGAATTCCATAAACCCCTTCCTTCATAACTGAAGATTATATAAAAAAACATAACCTCTCAATACTAAGAATGGCTTCCTGAATAATAATGTTTTTATTTCAGAATTTGGAATCAGCAGTTTAGCGATTTGTGATGTTTGGAATACGACATCTTGTCTTAATTTAATATATGAAAAATATATAATACGCAGCTTTTTCTTTTACTCGGTCTTTTGGCTAAGATCAAAGTGTTATTATATATTTCATATATATATATATATATAAAAAATGCATACACAACACACAGACCCCTTTTTCTTTTTCCTTTTGTAAATATGTCAATGTTATTCAAAACGCTGGGGTTTTATTAGTTAGATTAGGATCAACAGAGTGAATGAGGTATTGTGGTAAATGTTGCCAGTCAAGAGTAAGACTCCAAAGTCTTCATTATTTACTTTTTGTCACTTTAGTCACAAAGACACTGTACCCTCCCCCTCCCCATTTCTTATAGGGCCTTGTGCCTAATTTTGTTATTGAAAATTCTTGTGTGTTGCAGTTGCAAAATTGTATGTCCAAATTTTTGAAAATAATAAAATACATAAATAAGATCAAAGTGTAGTATCTGTTCTTATAATTGAAGCGGTTTCATCTTTCGCCCCCCCCCCAAGAAAATAAGGAGGATGTCATGCTTTGCATGTCAAGCTTTAAAGAAACAAACGTCACTCAAAAATAAGGATGCCTTCTATATAATAATGTTTTTAGTTCAGATGTGATTTTTGGAATATGACATCTTGTCTCAATTTAGTATTCGATAAATATAAATGATGCATATTTTTATAATAGAAGATAATGGTCGGTAGGAAATTAAGCTGTATAAGACGGTTGCTTAGTTTTTTGGCTAAGATCAAAGTGTAGTATCTGGCTTAGAATTCCAGCGGTTCCATCTTCGCCTTCCTACCTCTAAAGAGAAATAGTTTTCTAATACTAAAACGAAAATGGCGCTTGGCTTGCTTTTTGTAAACACAACGAATCGCTTAATATTTTTAAGCATTAATTATTATTATTTTATTTTTATTTTTATTTTTTTTATAATTGACATTTTTGCTTGTTATTTTTCGTTTAAGTGTCGGATTTTACTATTTTTAACCCACTAATAACTTTGGAAACGTCTTCATAACGTGTAAGTTTTATATTAATTTGTACAATACTGACAGTAAATCTTTTAATTTCTGCGATACTAACTATAAAAAGTCTCTTATTTAAACCATACAAACGTTGCCATTAAAGCGTATTGACGTCAAGATCACGTGACATGACTCAGCATTTCTTCAACAAGATAATCGATTTAAAAGTATAAGATTTACGTAATGTTTAACGTTAAAATATCACTTTTTGGGCACCCCCCTTCAGAAAAACGGTGAGCTGACCCACTTTGACTGAACCGTTTTGGCCAAAATTTCGATATTTGTCATCGGGAGGGTCGGGCTATGGCTTGATACCAAATTTGTGATTTTTCTTTTGTGTCTGTCGAAAGTTTGTAGCGGACATAAAAACATACTTACATACACACATTTTCGCATTTATATATTACTAGCGGGGGGTACCCGGCGTTGCCCGGATGTTTGGAGATGTGTGTGCTTTAAAAAAATGTTTTGTTAGGTGAGTATCAGGATCGAACCCGAAGACTTGAGGCAAAGTTGGAAATTAAAGCATGAACAAAAAAAAAGTGCCAATGGGCAACCGCGACATACAACGGAAACGTGTGAATTTATTTAAGTAATAAAAACAGAATTGACACGTGGCCGCAATAAAAGTTATTTGACCTAATTAATTTTTTCAAATAGAAGTCACGCAGTTAACTTTTGCTGCGGGGCATCGTTTAGGTTTGTTTACCCAGCTTTGACTTTTGAACAAATAGTTAATAAAACATGTTAAAAAACACTTTGGAAATGAGTTAAAAACATATTTTATCTGAAAAGGAAACACTTAATAAATAGATAGTCCTTAATCCGCGGAGTTTCGAAGAAATACTTTCCTTCTCATTAGCAAAATGCGTGATCGGATTTTGCTTGCAAAAGTATTTGATGAAACTGCAAGTAATTTTTGGATTTTATTTGATAACAAAAAGTGAAGCAGAGGGAATATGGTGAAGAAAAAGGTGATTTCACATGAATGGATAATCTGGTGAAAGGTAAATTAGCCAATGACGGTAAAATCCAAAAATTACTTGCAGTTCCATCAAACACTTTTGTATTCAAAATCCGATCACGCATTTTGCTAATTCCTACCCTCTGATGAGAAGCAAAGTATTTCTTCGAAACTCCGCGGATTAAGGACTATCCACTTATTGAGTGTTACCTTTTCAGATTAAACATGTTTTTAAATCTTTTCCAAAGTGTTTTTTAACATGTTTTATTAACTATTTGCTCTTATTATAAGCTCTACCTCCTATTTGGTTTTATCAAGCTTTTGCATCTGGTTGAGATTAATTTATACATATTAATTCTTTAATATTCATAATATACTTTAGTTTTAAAATCTTGGATCATTTTGGTAAATTTAATCGTAATTTTTATTTTATATATATATATATATATATATATATATATATATATATATATATATATATATATATACACACACTGCGTATAAAATTATTAAGGAGTTTACGTTTTTTTTTTAATATTGAAGGAAGGAGTGAATAAAAATCCATTGTATTTTGCGGAAGCGGTCACAATAATATTCAGCAACTCCAGTCTGAAAATAAAAGTATTTTAAGCAGTATTAGCGAACCTGTGGCAGAAGATAAGATTATCTGTTGATTTCAGCGTGTCAAGTTATTAACGAGGTTAATAAAAAAAACACACAATATATTCATACCTTGTTTATTGAAATAATTTTCAAACATTAAATGAACTAGGAAAATACTTAATAAACAATTACTACACAGCAATTTCTACGTTGACATAATTAGTAGGGGATATGTGATCTTTTTTATGAATGACTTGTAAAAGATGTTGGGCCACAGAATTAGTCAAATTTGTTATATTGTCAACAGTTATTCCTCGCGATACCTATTGGAGAGCATTCCACAACCCATATTTGCACTTAAATTGGCGTGTACTTTCATAGAGGCGTCCCTTCATGATACTCCAAAGGTTCTCAGTTGGGTTCAAATCTGGTGAATTCGCATGCCACTCCATCTTCCGTATCCCAGAGAACCCCAGCTGTTGCAAATACTCTTTGCTGCATGCGAGGGAGTATTATCCTTCATAAAAACCATGGTTCTTCTGAACGTCAACCTTTGCTTCTTCAGCCATGGTTGAAAGTGCTCCTTCAGAAAAGCTACGTAAGGATTTGACGTCATTTTTACGCCTTCTGGGACTCTCCATGAGCAAACTAAAGTACCTCCGATAATCCCAGCCCAAATCTTTATCCCACCACCACGTTGCTGGCGCCTTAGACGCTGATGACGATATCGTCCATCTAGGACCCATCCCTCTAGCCATCTGTGCCATCAAGAGTGACACGCACTTCATCTGTGAACAAAACTTTGGGAAAATCCGTTTTCCTGTTGTTCTCTGCCCATTTCAATCGGTTTTGTATGTGATGTTGTTTTAATGGAGGCTTTGTCACAGGCTTAACAGACTTTGCCACTTCTTTCAGAAGGCGACACCGAGTACTTTTTGAGACATTCTTCAATCTGGCTTCGTCAAAGACTTCTAAACTTATCTGCCCAGGGTTCTTATCAAGTTCATGTTTACTTTGGAGTAAAGAACGGCGTGAAACAACTCTAGATTTACTTTTATCAGCTCTCTTACGTACCTTTGTAGGGTCCTTAACACAGTTCTTCACAGTTTGATGGTACCTTCCTATCATTTTCGATATTCGAGGGTAGTTTTACCTTTTGCTAGCTGTTCTGTAATAGTACTCTTTTCAGAACTACTCCAACCACCTTTTCGACCCATTTTATTGATTAAACAAACTGCCTTGTTATAAATTTGGCACACCTCAAATACCGTGGATTCAGCAATTACGATGGCAAGTTGTCTACGCACAGCCAACGTTACCGAAGCTTTTGATGCGAAACTACCGGTAAGTTTCTGAAACTGGTAAAAAATATCATCTTTTAATAATTTGACACGCAGTATATATATATATATATATATATATATATATATATATATATATATATATATTAAGAGAGAAAGAGAGAGACGGGGGGAGAGTGAAAGAGATACACTACCGATGGCATAACATCCAGATTATATTCTGTATGGGTACAATTCTATATGGATAGTTCTTTCAAATAATTGTTTAAAACTTTTCAGAGTAAATATTAATTGCAAAGCCACTGGGTATTCAATCGAAGCAGCAAAAACTAAAGCCGTCCTACCATATCATAAAAATGTAAGAACATATTTTATTGGTTTGAAAACATAGTTTCTTTTTTTACCAATTGTCATAAAATTTTAACCAGAAAATAGTATGATAATCTTCAAAAAGCATGCACATTTTCATGTAATTTCGTTTCTTCGAAGCCATGAGCATTTCAATATTCAATTTGGCTGTGAGAATATATATATATATATATATATATATATATATATATATATATATCACCTTTTTTTTGCAATTTTATAACTTCAAAATCTCAGCAACTCTTGATCAGAATTTTACAAATGAATGACCGTTGGAAAGATAATATAAATGTAGCGGGTAGCGGAAACAATAATTTAACTTAACAGAAAGATACGGTAATAAAAAATAAAACGCATATTTGCTCGACAGCAGTATTGAGCACTTCAGTTTTTATTAATTACCATTTCCACTATATATATATATTTATGTATGTATATATGTATATGTGTGTGTGTGCGTGTGCGTGTGCGCGCGATTGAAAATATAAAACACAGGCTTTGTAAGAAATACAGTAATATCTTATTGTAAAATGCTAAATTTTTTCATTCACTCGTAATGGATTGTTAAATGTACTCAATTGCATGTTTTTAACAAATAAAAAAAAGTATAAACGGTTTCCTTCATCTGTTAATGTTTTCATTTCAGATTTCTCAATGAAATAATTTAATATATAGAAAAGTACATTAAAGTAATAAAAAATATACGTTTTAAAAGTGATTATGTAAAATAGTTATACTAATTACTCTATCAATCAGGAATTAGTTTACACGCACGCACGCACACATATATTGAGAATAAAGATTAATAATTGTAAATTATGAATCAGTTTACAAAGGATGAAAAAACAAAATATAATTGAGTGTACGATCGTTTCGGGAACGATATTCATTCCATTAAAATTGAAAATAAACATTGACAATAATTGACAAAGAATGTCTTTTTGAATATAGTCTCCTCATCAGTACAAAAAGTGGGTGGGTGGGGAGTTTAGGACACTAAAATAAAAACTAGCATTTTTGTACACGGATAGTCCTTATTGAGTTGCATTAGTAAATTTGTTTTAAAGTTCGTCAGTGCATATGTGACCATGTTGTTGTATTTTGGCCACAAATTGTTGAAAACTGATTCATAATTTACAATTATAAATCTTTATCATCAATATTAACATAGCTCTAGTATGAAAATATCCATTGAACTTATTCTATATCTACAGTACAATGAGCACTGTTCTTTTAAAATAATTATACATTAAAATAAACTTTGCCTTTTAGACTCATATATATATATATATATATATATATATATATATATATATATATATATATATATATATATATATATATATTTGATTAAGATTAAAGTAGGGGAGATAATATTAACGCCGACGCATTAATCCTCATGATTAGAATGTAATAAGAAACTTATCTTCAATAAAACCTAATATATGATAAGTGAATTGTGACGTAAATTCAGTTCCAGACACAAATATAGTTTCCTATATAGTTTCTATGGTACACGCATTTAATTGCCGACTTTTCGTGCATAAATGTACTTTAATTTTCTTTAAACTGAGAACATTTCTTAAAAGTTTTTCGCAACATCAATATAATTCACTAGTGTGTAGTTTCCTTTTAATTTGCTGTAAAGCTTATTAAACATGATATTCTTATCTGCAAGTAGGATTAGGCTCAAAAGTGCATATGCTCCGATGAAATTTACAAAGTGTGACCCTGTATTTTCCTGTGCATAACATACATTAAATGAATGGTTTAGTTTGCAAATAGCATATCCATCGTTACGGTCATTTAATGCTAAGGACCATTTTCCAAACACATGTTTTTTTCTTTTCTTTTGAAAGAATAGTGAGAGGTTGCACTATTTAACCCATAACTTAAGTAAATAAGATTTTTATTTCATGTGTTGTGGTTTTATTAGTTATGGTATTAAAAACTGTGTACATTTCTCTAATGTCATTTGTAATGACCATATACTTAATTAATTCATTGGCGGCTAGTTTCAGTTTTGTTTGATGCAAAGGTTATTAAATCTGATATTCTTGGCTGAACGAAAGATTAGGATATGGCTCAGACATGCATTTTCCGTGAGAAAGTTTACTGTGTCCCCATATTTTCTTGCGTACTGTCGCCATATCGTTGAGATATGTTGTACAGTGCACTAGTTCCTGCCTTGACAAAATAAATTAAAAAAACTACATCGAAATCTAGTAAGAGGTATAATTCTTTTTTTCCTATAACTAATGTATAACCCTACTAGAAGGCCGCCCGGCATTGCTCGGTCATAAAATACGCGAAAATATTTTATTTTAATTCAAACAGAAACTGGGACATAGGCATGCGAGTATTATGTTTTTTTTTTTCTAAACAGCTCATTTCTTGTAAGTTAAAACATAAAACACTCGGGCTGAGATCGAAACTGACACCTAAAGACAGTAAGTCGAGTACGATAACCATTATGCCAACGTAGCACTATCTTTAAAAAGTGTTTTGCAGACTTACTTATTACTAACACAAGGAATCTGCCTTGTCAACAACTCGCGCATACGCATTCGTGAAACAGTTGATAAAAATCCGAGGTACCACGACATAGACGAACAGATAAAAATACCCACGTACTAATTTTTCAATTTTTACTCTTTAGCAGCTATTTTTGCACGGAGAAACACCGATTAAAAAAAGTTTTCCATTTCGACTTATTCTTCTCAAGCGCTTTCTAGTGGTCCGTCCGATTTTCATCAGGAGCGGTTGTTGTTGTTTCTTTTTTTTTCTTTTCCTTTGAGGCTTGGTGAATGTATAATTTTCGACACACCGATAGAAAGCGCTTGAGAAGAATATATTCGTACAACAACTTTTGGTCGCCATTCTATATAACATGCACACTGAAAATAAAAAGACTGCTCGCCAAATGGAAAAGATATCCAGAAATATCGGAAAAAAGTATAACTCAGTTGTGTTCAATCAGATGTGCTTGAATATATATATATATATATATATATATATATATATATATATATAGAGAGAGAGAGAGAGAGAGAGAGAGAGAGAGAGAAAGAGAGAGAGAATAAAGCTGAAAATAATTTTTTATGGTAAGACAAACCTACCTGGATAAAAAGCTTTACTCAATTAAAATGAGCAAACAACAGAACAAGTAAAGGAGATTATAAGTAAAGCTACATAATAAATGTATTACATTATCAAGTTATAAGTGTTACAGAAAGAGGAATAAGAGAGAAACCCCTTTAGGCCATGGTGTTTCGGAGCAAAATCTACTCATCAGAACAGGAGACAAAACCGTAAACGAAAAATGGCAACAACGACTTCGGAAACATTAAGATTAGAAATAGGGGGAAAAATCAGATTAGAATTGAAAAAAAATATTATAGGCATGGGTTTTATCCGTGTCCCCTTTTCTGTAACTCTCAATCGCTTGATAATTTAATAAAGTTCTTATATATCTACAATATACATGTATTGAATAGTTACTTTTTATCCATTTTCATGAGTCCAGTATATTCAGTTACTTAATTTCTAATTGAACATTACATTTTTAATTCTAATTAAGACTTTATTTAGCTTTTCTTGTCGGATCTTAAGAATAATTCAAAGCAAACTCAGCGAAAATGAATTACTAAGAATTAACTTATAATTAACCAGGATTTACTGTTCATGCACATCATCAGATCATTTCTGGAAAAATACGCGAGGAAATAACAAAATCTTAAACGTTTTAACATGTTTTTTTTTTTACAGCATAAAATAAAATGAATAACGACTTTAACATTGGAATTTAAAATACTTTTAAACACTGTTGCTAACTCTTGACATTAAAAGCGCTTTTACAGGGACAGTTCTGCTAACTTTTAATAAAAAAAGAAATACATATATTTCTCTCTCCATCTCTTTCTCCCTTTATATCTATCTATCTATCTATCTATCTATCTCCCTCTCTCTCTCTCTCTCTCTCTCTCTCTATATATATATATATATATATATATATATATATATATATATATATAAAGTTGAGGTTTTCTCGTTCCGACACTGACATTAAAAGAAAATAAATTCTTAAAACGAACTTCTAAATATACTCAGTCATTGATATGCGAGCAACTTCATGAAAGTTAACAAATTCGCATATGCATTCGAAAAAGAGGCATTCATTATTAATTGTGCAATTTCTTGTTTTCATTTAACTATTACACTTAATTATTTTATGCTTAATTTCTACATCTTGTGTAATTGAAGTGAATGTAGAATAAAAATGTTCTATCACATGCGCATTTTTATATCTATCTATGTATCTCTCTCTCTCTCTCTCTCTCTCTATATATATATATATATATATATAGCGAGAGAGAGAGAGCGAGAGAGAGAGAGAGAAAGACAGACAGACAGACAGACTCTGGAAACATTTTTTAGCCTGTTGAAATAGCTGCTAAGAAGTCAAAATACAGTTTATCTTGAAAAGAGTTAATTGAGTAACTTCTGTGCATGACACATATACATATTTAGTTTAAAGTCGCTTAATTTCCAGTTATTTTTATTAATCCAACGATAACTCAGACAGTAATAATAAAGACTGAAGCGTCAAATAACAACTATGCTTGGAGCGCTGAATGTGTTGGTGTTGATCCCAGCTGATGCCTCCAAAATCATTTGTTTTTTTAAACTTTGGAAATCATTGTTATACATATTGGGTACAAGATATTAATCAATAAATAACTTGCTCTATAACAATAAAAACGAAATCTGCATACATTAAAATATAATTTTTAAGCGTATTTTACGACCATGTAATCTCAGACGGCATGCTTAAATATATATATATATATATGTGCGTGTGTGTGTGTGTGTGTGTGTGTGCGTCATGGAATAAGGGGTTTCCTCGTTTTATTTGTACTCCTTGTCGAATAATTAAATTTTTATATACCCTCCTTACAGGTTTAAAAGGTTTTTTGAAAATTTGAAAAAAAATTTCAACATCAAGATTTTTATCATCTATAATATAAATCTCACCTGTCTGTTTAAATGTATGTATGTATGTATGTATGTATGTATGTTTCGAAAAAACTTTCGACAGAGGCGACAGATTTTCACGAGATTGGTATCCTTTTGAAGCTCGACCCTTCCGTTGACAAATATCGAAAAATTCGCCAAAAAACATTCATTCCTTCACACTTAACTCGCCACTTTTCTACATGGAAAGGTCGCTTTTTTCGCCGATATTTTCGAAATTCATCCTCTCTTTTCGATTGTCTAGCCTTAATTTAAACCTACGTCAGTTCAGGTTTGGCTATGCGCGACATGTTTTTTTTTTACTTTCTTTTCCTCCTTCACGGTAAGGGTTCGAATCTGCCTGCCTGCCTACTATCACTTTTTTTTTCGCGCTAACAATTTCCCTTATCTTTTTTTTTCTTTTGCTATCTAATACCCTTATATACGCCTACACTTGCTTTTCCGCCTTCGCGTCAGGAGTTCGAACCTGCCTGCCTACTACAATTTTTTTTTATTCAACACACATACAAACACCCGGGCTGCGCTGGGCACTCAGGCTAGTATATATATATATATATATATATATATATATATATATATATATATATATATATATATATATATATACAGTATAACCCCGGGATACGACATTAAAACTTTACCGTACTGTATATAATACACATGTATGTTATCAAATTTATCAAATGTTTAGTTACACATGTTTCGTTTGTCTGACCATATCTACGATCCAGCAGCCTCGTCAGACCTTACAGAACATATATATATATATATATATATATATATATATATATATATATATATATATATATAAATATAACAACAAAAATATTATGACACTTATAAACGGCAGCTTTATAAGTGTCATAATATTTTTGTTGTTTTTTTTTCTTTTGTTGTTGTTGTTTTCTTTTAAAAAATCCCTCCCACCCTCTCTATAAAATGTATTAAGTGGATTGCTACTACCACCCCCTCTGGTTTTTTGACGGTCGAGGCCCGATTTTTTCTTTCTTTCTTTCAGTATCAAAAATGTAATTGTCTAGTTTAGATGCTTGAAAATACCATAAGGTTGAAATAAATTATTGCATCGACAATTATGTAATTTCCGTGTTATATTTTTATGTTATTGCTCTGTTTACCACATTGAGCTCTCATACCCGGATTTCCTCTGGAATTATTCCATTATAACACTATATATATATATATATATATATATATATATATATATATATACATGTATATATATGGATATGTGTCTGTATATATATATATATATATATATATATATATATAAACTCATACTATTAGTATTTAGTACTTTTCAATAGTATTATTAATTTTGACTTGATTTTCTACGACGGCAATGCAGGACAAATCTGGCAGTTATTTAAATGACTATTTCGTCATTTGTGCCACGTGTGTTGCTAAAATATCACTGATATATTTTCGCATATTGAGGTTTCTGCCAGATGAGAAACAAATCTGCCAAATGGTTCAGCTGCTTAGATTCGCTGCTGGAATTATGACTCTCTTATTTATTTTTCCTGCGTCATTGATGAACTTTGCAGAATATTTCGCTACCTTCTTAAGCAACCAACGTAAATACGCCACTTCCGGACACCACGTGACTTCCATGATTTCCTGTCGACAAATGAATCGAAAACACTGACTTCAGTTAATATTTAGCTGATTAAATAAATAGATTGATGCGGAACGCTAGTTGAAAAGAAATTCTCATTAACCCTTTTACCTCCATACGGTCCCTTGTGGTAACATCGGAAAATACTTAATAAATTGTTCACTTTGTAGATAGTTGTGATCTTTTTATTTTAATAAGTAAAAAAACAATGACTTTTACAGGCTCTTAGATTGACAGATGATTTTAATTAACATACTGTTTTTAATAGTTAGTACTTATATACCAAGGCCAACTTTTACTAACAAATGAGTATTGGTTAAATGGATGGGTTTTCAAATGATTGATGAAGACTTTCGACATGATTGAAATTATAATGAATTTAGTTTTGACAAATCTGAACATTTATTATAATCGATCGATTCCCCCGTTCAGTCTCGAAAGACTACGGATGCCCTCTATAAGGGAAGGTGCGCGTGTAATTGTGATGCAAGGATTATGCAGTCACTAACCACACCTTTTTTCCATCGGCTCTGCTTGAAGGTGTCGCAAAAATGAAGTGCTACACGACTGGAAACAATAGCGAGATAAGAAGAGGGCGCATACAGGCAACTGGAATTTCCAAATGGTCACTAATTTTAATACTGATCAAGCTCAACGTTGCTTAACTTCGGTGATTTAACGGGAACTGATGTGTCAACGTAATTATGCCGATATTTTCGAAAGTCATCGCCTCTTTTCGATTGTCTAGCCTTAATTTAAACTACGTCACTTCCGTTTTATTTTATTTATGTTTTTTATTTTTTTTTTTGCTCAACCAACACCCTTACACACACACCATTTTCTTTTCTGCCTTCACGTCACGGGTCTGAGCCTGCCTACTTACTACCACTTTTTTTTGGGGGGGGGTGCTCAACACACACCCACAGACACCCGGGCAACGCCGGGTACACAGGCTCGTTCATGATAAAATGAAGATAAAACTGAACAAGCACTTTGTCAAGGTAAATAAATAAACTCCAGTAAAATTATTTCTTAAATTCATTAAATTTCTTCAAATAAAACTTATATTTCATGATTTTCATTCCAGGTAAAAACAAACGAACGTTAATGATTTAAGAAACACAATCATAATTTCTAAGCGAAATACATTACAGATTATTTCATACTTAAATTATAGGAAATAAACGAACTAATGTTTTGTAAACGACACCGGTTAGTTCCTATTTTTGTCATATAAATCTGGTGGACCTATGTGTTAAAAAAAAAAACGTTACAAGTAACTTTTTTTTTAGCCACATGAATTAAGTGACCTCGTATGTTTAAAATTGTTACAGCTTAATTTAAAGTTAATCTTTGTATTATGGGTTAATTCTGATGTCACTCATTTAAATTAGACGAATTTCTGAGTTAAATCCTTACATGTTGCTTCCTATTGAAGTAACACAAATAACGAGGATCCCTGAGCTAAAAACGTTACAAGTTAATTTTTATTGATCTGACAAAGTAAAGATTTGTTACAAACGTTACACATTAATTCCTATTTTAATCATATAAATTAACCGATTTCACGTTCAAAAGCAAGACACGAGTTACTTTGTTTTATTTAAGTCGTATGTATTAAGGCAGTCTATGTGATGAAACACGTTACAAGTTAATTCCTATTTCACGCCAAGAAATTACATGAATTCATGCGGGAAACACGTTACAAATTATTCTTATTGAAGTGAAAACGTTATAGGTTAATTTGAATTAAAATTACATATCTTAAGCGCATCCATGTGTTACATGTTACAGGTTATATTGATATTTTACACATATAAATTTAAGCAAAACTATGTGATAAAACTGGTTAATTCCTAGATAGTCACATAGAGTAAGCGAATGCATGTATTATAAATGCTACAACGTAATTGTCGTTACACTTACATAAATTAAGCGAATTCATGAGTTACAGGTTTTTTTTCTTTAGGTATATAAATTTAATACAGTATATGATGTTAAGCACGTTACGTGTTAATTCCTATTAAGTAACATATGTTAAGCAAATGCATCAGTTAAAAACCTTACAACGTAATTTCTATAAGAGTTACATAAATTAAGCGAATTTATGTATCACTATCATAGTTAATTCCTATTGAATTCACACAGCTTAAGCAAATCAACTTATTAAAACACATAACCGGTTTACTGCTATATTTATCGTATGAATCGAGCAAATAAATATATTAAAAGACGTTACAATGTAAATCTTATTGCCGTCATATAATTCCGACGAATCAATTTGTTAAAATCATTTTTTTACGCAGGCATCACCACATTATCAAGGCCAAGAGGCCACTCAAGGACAAGGGTTAAAGAGTATCCAGTAGAAATTGGACAATATAGTAATCATTAGTACTGAAAATTCGGTAAATTTGTTAACTTATATGGAACGTCTCATCAAGAACTTATTTACGTTAGAATTGAAGACAACCATATTGTAGTCAGCCGGAAAGCAGGAAAACGGAAGACAATTCTAGAGGCGTGCAGTTCTAAGAAAGAAGCTTTGTTCATGGAATCTACGTTTAGGTTTAGGCACAGATAAAGAGGGGGGAATTATTGATAGCGTTTACAGCTAGACGAGTGTTTCTTGCGAAAGTTAGGCGAGGGGGACCATAGACTGAAGCCCAGTCGAACACATTCCATTAAAATAACGATACATCAGAGACAAACTCGCAACATCTCTTCTGTGAGATAGATGTTGCAAGGAAGAGAAAATGACATCTTCTACGAGGCTACGAAGTCTATTTTGAACTCTATCATGGTAATTTCTTTTAGGCATATAAATCAGGCAGATCAATGCATTAAACACGTTACATGTTAATTTTTATGTTAGTTATACAAATCAAGTAAATCAATATAATAAAAATAATAAATTAAAAAACATTACTGGTTAATTTTATTTAATAAATCAGGCGAATCAATATGTTAAAAATGTTACAGATTAATTTTTATTTTAGTCATAATAAATAAAGCGAAAATTAAAAGTTTTACGGACCCTTTCCTTTTTAT
This sequence comes from Euprymna scolopes, assembly GCF_053919585.1. Lineage (NCBI taxonomy): Eukaryota > Metazoa > Mollusca > Cephalopoda > Sepiida > Sepiolidae > Euprymna > Euprymna scolopes. The sequence continues at coordinate 81,107,474 of NC_136508.1, read as the reverse complement.
TATATAAATAAAACAAATATATTATCAAACATTACTAGTTAATTCCTATTTTAGTTATATTAATCAAGCGACATAGTTCGATACATTACAATGAAGGTTAGTTTCTGTTTTAGTTATATAAATTAAGCACATTAATATGTTAAATAAAAGTTACAAGCGAATTATTATGCTTGTACAAAAATAATGTCGTTTTTTTTATATATCGTTGGACGCCAAAAAACGACATTATTTTTGTACCAATCTAATAATATATTAAAGGCCGTTATAAGTGAAATCCTATTATAGTAATTAAAATAAGCGAATCAATATGTTACCACAAGAAGTGTTCATTTCTGTTATAATCATATGGATCAAGCAAATTAATATGTAAAAAACGTTACTCGTTAACTGCTATTTTAGTTATCTATATCAAATGATATAATATGTTAAACTGTTATTAGTTTAGCGCTATTTTAGTCATGTATATCAATGGAGATAAAATGTTAAAAACGTTACAGGTTAATTCCTTATTTATTGAAATCAGGCGAATCAGTATGTTAAAAACGTTACAATTAATTTGTATTTAAGTTATATAAATAAAGCGGATAAATATGTTAAAATACAATATAAGTTAATATCTATTTTAGTCATAATGAATCAAGTTGAGTCAATATGTTAAACCATGTTACCCGTGAATTCGTATTTTAAACACACAAATGAAGCAAAGACATCTTTTTAAAAAAATGTTACAAGTTAGTTCTCAATCTATTATTTAGACTGAAATGAGTTGGTTGAATTTTGATTGTGTGTGACCGGAAAGCATAACCTCATTTATAAAAATGGACTTAATATGCTACGGCCGGGCGACGCTGGGTAAATCCTGGTTCTTAATAATTTATATCGTTAACTAGTTTTGAAGGGATCAGATTCGGAGATTAATTTAAAAAAGAAAAACAAAAGCGTTTAGTTGAAATGGGAGGACGGTTATTTCGATATTAGAAAATTATACGTGATCTGAATGAATGTATGTTCGCTTGTACATCTATTAATAATATACATGTTTTATTTCTCTTGAAGTCTTATCGATTTTCTTTTGAATTTGGTCGTTGAAAAAAGACTAGGAACAATTTTGGTTGCTATGTTACGTATTAATCAATTTTGATATCGACGAAACATGTTTATCACGATTTTCGATTCTTTCTTTTTGTTTTTCCCCAATTTATCTTCATTCCAAGCTTTGTTACATTGACATCGTCAGAACTAGACAGATTCACACGGTCTTTACAGAATGCATGTTGTTACGGATTAAATCGGCCATGTAGAGTTCGAATCCCAGTAGATTAACTGTTATCAGATACGCACTAAATTGTCGCGGAATCTTACAAAACAGCCATATCTCCTAACTGTATACATTGTCCTACATTTATGTTTCGAAAGCATTTAGATGAAGATTGATAATTTTAATCATATTATTTAATTAATCGGAATATTGTTTTAAATGGATTCTTACTGCCTACTACCTCTTTTTATTTGTATTTTATTTATTTTTTACTAAACACACATCTCACAACACCCGGCCAACGCCAGGCACCCAGGCTAGTGTTTATATATAGAAAAAGGAAAGCGTTTTCATCCCAATTAAATTTAGTAAATATTAGTAAAAATATTTAAAAACGTAAGCATGTCGGTATTTATCGCTCATAAATAAATCCATCTAAATGAACTCTTTTTCACAAATACAAATGACATGGTTTTCATCTCATCTCATCTCCGTCGTCTTTCAGGAGGCTTCGCCACCGAATTTACATGACTTCTTCAGTTCTGTCCATCTCGCATGAGAGTTTGCAGATCCAAAACACTTTCCAATACTGTGTCCTGTACCAGGTTATCAATGTAGGTCATTCTTCCTCTACCACGGTTTGGCTGTCCATGTCTTACCCATCCAGTATCCAGAGAAATAGCTTGCTTGCTTCCTCTTCGCTTTGCCTCATGCAGTGACCGGCTACTCTCATCCTTCTCTGCTGTACTTTCAGTGATTCTGGTGGTAGGTTACCATAAACCTGTTGGTTTGTTGCGTGGCTCCTCTATTATGTATTGAGGACCATTCTGAGCATCTGTGTGTAACAGCCACCCAGTCTCTTCAGCGCATTTGTAAGAGTCCATGCTTCAGGAGCATGGAGAAGGATTGTTTCTACAATGGCAACAAAGTATTACTTTCAATTTTGCTGAGAGAGAGGATGGCCATATCTTCGTCAACTTGTGACAAGCACTCCATGGCAGTGCTTTTTTTGCTTCAAAATCTTTTTCAGTGCTCTCTGACCATGCTCCAAGGTACTTGAAGTTTTCAACAACTTTGAGCAGAGTCAAATCAAGTGCTTTCACTGCAATTTGGTCGACATGATTGAAGGCCTGTATCTCTGTTTTCTTAACATTGCAGTACAAACTCACCAATCGCACTTCCTCTTCCAGTTGGCTTAGGACCTCTTTTCAAATGAATATATAACGTAAAAATGGAAATATAGACTCATTTATCTGTAATTAATAACAAACACAGCAACTGCTTAATTGTGTGTTTATTAGACTAAGAAAATGATTGAAAAAGAAATGAATATAATCACTACAAAATAGCCTCTTAAAAAATTGGTTTACCATTGCTCATGAGTTGTAGAAGATAATTTTAATTAATGAAACGTAAAACGGGAAAAAAAGAAACAAAACAAAAAGCAAATATTCAAAACAATCAAAACGTAACTGTATTTGAATATTGCAAGACAAGTCATTAATTTATTTTCTTTGTTCCATTTTTTTCTCGTCTTATCGTAGTTTATTTATTTTGATGAAAAGTAAATGATTCGTTTATAAATCGGCTTCTCCATTACGAGCAGCAGTCGGCCACAAGTTAATGAATATGAGAGTGTATAAACACAGATGGCCGGAAAAGACACGGCGGAAGATTGCGTCATGAGTACATAGCAGAGATAAAATAAATGCGGGGGATCCACGAAAAAGGTTTACGCAGATGTAGATAAGTAAATACCTAGTGTGCTTATTTTAATAATGGTATATTTATGTTTAGTCATATCGACTTGTGTATACGGCATACTTATTAATATATATATATATATATATATATATATATATATATATATATATATATATATATATATATATATATATGTGTGTGTGTGTGTTTGTTTGTGGGTGGATGTGTGTATATATATATATAAATTTTAATATAATAAATTATACATCTGTCTATACAGAAAATACTATATACATACGTAGATACATACATCTGCACACACAATCATATACATGTACATATATACATCAGCATAAACACACACACACACACATATATATATATGATAGCATTGTCTTCCCTGTAAAAAGTAACTCTAGGACGACAAGATTTGACGGCATCAAGAACTCTGTCGGTGTTTTGGTGCTTTTTCACAATCATTCGTACCGTTTTTTCGTTACATTTCAATCTGCGGCCAGTTTCTCGATTGGATAAACTAGAAACGTGGTGATAAATAAGCTCCTGGTGATCACTTAGAGAAACCCGAGTTATATGGACTAAATCTTACGTTATATAACCTAGGAACAACAACAATTACGATTTGAAATACTAAAAGGTGACTATTTTAAGATTGTTTCATGCTCATTTGTTGGTGTGGAGTTTTTTTGGGGGTGGGGGGCTTCTCGATTCGACATTATTAAAACTCAAATATAAAACATCAAAATTATAAAAATAAAATGAGGTATATGGTGTTTAAACAGTTACATTGAAGTTTGCTTAAATTTGCTTTTTTGAAAAAATGACAAGTGCGGACTTTTTAACAGAACAGTATATATATATATAGATATATATATATATATATATATATATATATATATATATATATATATATATATATAATCATTCTTTTACCTACAACCGCTGGTGTCTCATTCTTTCGCAATCAGCAATGTAGGAGGTGACAATTCCTACCGGCATATAGATTGGAACCCAGCGGGAAGCCACATTTTCACTCCATAAATTATATGGATAATAATATATAATACGCCTTCTAAGGTAAAACCTTCGTTAAATATACTGCAGCTACTTACTTAGCGTATTGTCAAGATCTTTGTTTATAAATAAATAAAAAATAGAGCGCTTTAAAAATGGCAGACAATGGTTACATACATACATTGACTACAAATTAGATGGTTGTAGGTTCGATTTTTTTTCTCTTGTGATGAATGCTATTCGACCCGCAGTAACGATGTTATACAGAGAAGCATTCTGTATGTGGATGACTCACTCGACTCTCGGTTTGCTTCTTAGGAAATAAATTGATTTCAATTCTCGAATGGGCATTCACTTATTCTTCTTTCTTTATAAAATAATATAGAATGAGAAAAAAGAAATCAAACAAAGTGCTCGGTCGCGAATGTGAGAGCTTAAAATACAAATATTTATTTCAAACTATACATATTCTAAAGGTTAACAAGTGGTTTCATTGCATTGAATTAGCCATTTGTGGCTACATGAAATCAGTACAGCTCATCAGCGACGTTGATAAGCGAAACAACCCGAAAACATGTCCTCTATTTGTTTATTTTCGCATTGTTTCACTGAGGAATTGTACTGATTTCGTTTAGCCACAAATAGGTGATTCAATCCAAGGAAACCACTGGTTCGCCTTTGGAAACCGTATATATAGTTTTAATATATATATATATATATATATATATATATATATATATATATATGCACACACACATATAGAAAATCAATATCCACCCACATATACACACACGCACATATATATATATATATAAACACACACACACACACACACACACACACACACACATATATATATATATATATATATATATATATATTATATCCATCTGGTCTGCCTGTGTGTGTGTAATAATAATAATAAAAAAAACACATTGATACGTTTGTACAACTTTAATAGCACCGTCGCATCTTAATGGTCTTAGTGGCGCGTTTCTTTCTCAGTTGTGCTAACAATAAATGACTGAACGAATGTAGAAATTCCGCATTTCCAAAACCAATCAACGTAAAGATCAAGAGGAGGAGTAGGAGGTAAAAGTGAATCGAAAGAATTCTGTCGCAGATGATTCTTTTCTATTAATTAAGGAAGTCGTTTTGTTTAGGTTTGGCGAGATGTCAGCTGCGAATCAAATTGATTCTTCAATGAATAGTTTGCTAACAGAGTCGGAGCTAGAAAAGAAAAATGGGGAATGAAGGGAAATATTTGGAGAAAAAGAAAATTAATGAAAGACAGAAAATGAGTGTATATATATATATATATATATATATATATATATATATATATATATATATATAAATTAAGCCGAAAAGTAAATTTGCAATGGTAAAGTAAACCTATCCAGATAAAATGGTCTACCTCGCGTTCTTACAAACAGACACACACACACACACACACATACACACACACAATAGGAACAGACACACTACTATATATATATATATATATATATATATATATATATATATATATATATTACCGTTTTTCTGCTTAGTTACCCATGTTTCGAATACCAAATCGTATCAACAATCCGATAACTTCATAAAATTTACAGAAAAAAAAATATATTTGCTCTACAAAGCCTTGAGCACTCGCTTCAGTGTTTTATTAATTACCGTTTGCTCTCTCTCTCTCTCTCTCTATATATATATATATATCTGTTTTCATATATATATATATATATATATATAAAGTAGACGTATGTGTGTGTGTAAATATCTAACAGGTAAACTCTTAAACTACTGGTCACATAACACTGAAATTTTCAGGAAATAATATTCATTAACCAAGGATGGCTTATACAAATAATATTTTTGTTTACATGCATGGACAACGCGTGCAGTCATCGGCAAATTTACGTGTAAAATGTACATTAACAGCGAGCAGATATTTTGTGAGGTCGTACGCATGCGCACACTTAATAGAGAACACAACATTAGGCTGGAACGCTAGATGTTTTGATTAAACTTCTAGCTGATAACACCAATTCTTTTATTTTTGTATTAATAAAAAAGAATGAAATAATACGTAAATTTAACCTGCGGTTTTGAATTAGTAAGCCTTTTATTTTACGATTTCATATTTGTTTCATATATATATTTTTAAGATGGAAGAGGTGGAAAATAATATACGAAATACGAACCGTTCTGAAATAATATCATTTAGAAAGCCATTCTTAAAATGGGGAGGGAAAGGTATTTTTAAAACTATGCTGTACTTTCACCTGACAATTTATTAAATAAGAAACTGTAATACGAACCGTGCTGAAATAATAGCGTCATTATTTAGAATAACATTTTTAATATGGGTAGGGTATGTTTTTTACTATTCTTTACTTGTTCCTAAAAATTTAAAATAATTGTCTCAGTCATGAAGACCAAGCAACCAGAACAGATACTACACTTTGATCTTAGCAAAATACCAAGTAAGCGTACCAGGCATTATCTCCTCCTTAAAAAGCAAAACAAAGCAAAGATACAAAATAATCGACACAGAATATATTTTAAGAATAGGGAGGGTATGGAGTTAAGCACGGAAATGACTGAAGCAGTTTACGATCTCAAAACACTTTATTTTATATATATTTTAAACGAAAGGGAGAGTGGAGTCAGGCCCGGAAACGGCTAAAGCAGTTTACGATCTCCAAATCACTTTATTTTGCATATATTTATGAGAGACAGGGAGGATATGAAGTCAGCCCCAAAAATGGCTGGGCTGTTTAGGATGTCAATATTCCTGTATTCCATATTCATTTTAAAGGGAGGGGTTGATATAGAGTCAGACCCAGAAATGACTGAAGCAGTTTACGATCTCACATTTTCTTTATTTCATATTTATTTTTAAGTGATGGGGTGATATGGAATCGGTCCTGGAAATGGTTGAAACCATTTACGATTTCATACTTACATTATTTCGTATATATTTTTAAAAGAGCGGGGGAGGAAAACTGACATTCAGAATACGGACCGTGCTGAAATAATAGCGTTATTATTCAGAAAACCATTATTAATTTTTTTTTACATAGGCATCACCACATTATCAAGGCCAAGAGGCCACTCAAGTATAAGGGTTAATGAGTGTACAGTAGAAATTGGACAATATAGTAATCATTAGTAATGAAAATTTAATAAATTTGATAACTTATATGGAACGGCTCATCAAGAACTTATTTACGTTAGACTTGAAGACAACCATACTGTAGTCAGCCGGAAAGCAGGAAAACGGAAGACAATTCCACAGGCGTGCAGTTCTAAGAAAGAAGCTTTGTTCATGGAATCTACGTTTAGGTTTAGGCACAGATAAAGAATGGGGTGAATTATTGATAGTGTTTACAACTAGACGAGTGTTTCTTGTGAAAGTTTGGTGAAGGTGGACCATAGATTGAAGCTCAGTCGAACACTTTCCATGAAAATAATGATACATCAGAGGCAAACTCGCAACATCTCTTCTGTGAGATAGAGGTTGCAAGGAAGAGAAAAGGACATCTCCTACGAGGCTACGAAGTATATTTTGAACTCTATCAAGGCAGGCCAAGTACTTTCTAGCAGCTCCTGCCCAGATGTGGCAACAGTATTCCATCCTTGGACGTACCTGGCTCTTCTATAGATAGAGAATAGCATCAGCAGTGAGATATCTACCGAATCGATAGAAAGATCCCACCATTTTTCCAGCGGCCTTGGCAACAGATTTGATGTACGTGTTCCATTTAAGATCAGGAGTAATGGTCAAGCCAAGAAGCTTGTCAAAACTTGAGGCCTCCTGAAGACGAGGGCCATTCATTTCAATTGATGCCAGATGTGGATCAGAATGTTGATGATGTAAAGAGAGAAGCTTGGTTTTAGATGCATTAAAGGTAACCAGCCACTCCTTACCCCATTGTACTACGTGCTCAAGATCAGAGGAGAGAGAATTGGAGAGAACTTGGTCGTTTACTGTCTTAGATGTGCTACCATAAATGGTAGTGTCGTCAGCATAGATGTCTACAAATGATGTAAGGATGTGATTTGGAAGATCATCAATATAGATCAGGAAAAGAGTTGGGCCCAGGATGGATCCCTGAGGGACACCGGCATTAATACTGTGAGCTTCTGATTTTTGCCCCTCAATTACTACTCTTATGAACCTATCAGAAAGAAATGATTTAATAATTGAGAAGACATTTCCAGCAATACCATAGCTAGAGATCTTATGAAGTAAACCTTTATGCTATACCCTATCAAAGGCCTTAGATATGTCAAGAGCAATTGCCATAGAAAGGTTGCCTTCGTCGAGAGATTTGCTAATCCTATGAGATATAACTGTAAGCACATCAGCTGTAGATCTAGCAGAACGGAAACCATATTGAGTGTCACTAAAAAGGTTATTTTTGTTGAGATGGTTGATTACTTCTGTATTTAACACAGATTCCAGCAACTTACTCATGATGCACAGGAGACTTATTGGCCTGTACTGAGAGGGGGATGAGCGATCACCTGAATTCTTAAATACAGGGCAGACTGATGAAATTTTCCAGGGAGATGGGAAACTATTCTCCTTAAGACAACGTTTAAACAGTTTTGTAAGTATGGACGCTAGTTCAGGTTGAAGTTTTTTGAGTACTATAATTGGAATACCGTCAGGGGCAGTTGCTTTACTGGAATCAAGGTTTTTGATTAGCTTGGCAACATCACGTACAGATATACGTATATCACATAGCGTGTTTTCTGATACAGGAGGAAATATTGGGGGTTGGCAGCCTTGATCGCAAAGGGTAGAATTAGCTGCAAAGTTCTTGACGGAGCGTATGTTTTTAACTATTCTGTACTTTTATCTAACAATATAAAAATTGAAAAATGGCACACAGGACCGTGCTGTCATTATTATTTAGAAAACTGTTCTTTATATGGATAAAGAAAGGTATCTTTCATCTAATAATTTTACAAAAAAATAAATTGATATACAGAATAAGGACCGTGCTGAAATATTAACGTTATTTAGAAAGCCAATCTTTCTTTATGGGGAGGGGAGGTTTTTAAAACTATTTTGTACTTTCACCTAACAATTTATTAAATAAAAACTGACAGAGTCCACGTGATGTTGTTAACTGCGGGGTTTTTATGAAGCCAGATAGGTGACACGTGGTCGCGCATTTTGAAAATCTGGGTAGTTCTTTTGTTTATATCCGTTAGAAGCTCTGAGTGAAATTTAAAGAATAAAACATGTATAATTATATTGAAGCCAAAACTGCAACGCGAAAATTTTTTTTATAAAATAAGCGGTTGCTTATTTTTAAAGAACTTCGGAGTAAGTTTCCTTTGTCAATCTTCGTTTTTTTCCTCTTCTTCCTCAACATATAACGGATATAAACAAAAAAACTACCCAGATTTTACAAAATGCGCGACCGCGCGTCACCTATCCGGCTTCATAAAAACCCCGCAGTTTACAACATCACATGGACTCTTCATCGAACTATCTTCCACTACATTATGTCGAGGAAGAAGAGGAAAAAAAAAGATTGACAAAGGAGTCTTACTCCGAAATATATTTCTTTAAAAATAAACACTCGTTTATTTTATAAAAAAAATTTCGCGTTGCAGTTTTGGCTTCAAATGCATTTATACATGATATATATATATATATATATATATATATATATATATATATATATATATATATATATATATATATTTGCGAATTAGTCTATAGGGGAAATTATTCCTCGTATTATATAATATTCCAAAAAGGAGTGTTTCTATAATAATACATACGCATTATGCATAAATTAAAGTATCATATTTAAGCGCATTGTACGAGCGGGCAACGCCTGGCTTCCAGATAGTCAGAGATAAAAAGAAAGTAAACGTTAGAGAGACATAAAGAAAAAAAATGGTCAACGACACATTAAAAGAGGGATAGAGAGTAGGTTAGAGAGGCGAAGTAGGAGAGAAGAGAACAGTTACGGTTTCCTTTTTGTCGTTTTCTATTTTTTATTTTCCTTTTCTTCTCTATCATTTAATCGCTTTACAAATATATGTAAGAAATGGTATTGGGGTAGCGAAGATGCGTCAGAAAGCAATATAAGTTGTGCATTTTCTGACTCCGACTAATCCGAGTTAATTCAAATGCATTTTTATAACGGAATAATTTAGATTTTTATAATGGAATCATTTAGATTTTTATAATGGAATAATTTCGATTCTATAATGGAATAATTTAGATTTCATGATGGACTAATTTAGATTTTCATTAGGGAATAATCTAGATTTTTATGACGGGAAATTTAGATTTTTATATCGGAATAATTTAGATTTTTATAATGGAATAATTTAGATTTTTATATCGGAATAATTTAGATTTTTATAATGGAATAATTTAGATTTTTATAACGGAATAATTTAGAGTTTTATAACGGAATAATTTAGGTTTTTATAATTGAAACATTTAGATTTTTATAACGGAAAATTACAATTTTTATAATGAAATAATTTATATTTTACAATGGAATAATTTCGATATTTATAACGGAATAATTTAGATTTTTAAAACGAAAGAATTTAGATTTTTATAATAGAATAATTTAGATTTTTATAACAGAATAATCTAGATTTTTATAACGGAATAATTTAGATTTTTATAACGGAATAATTTAGATTTTTTAATGAAATCATTTAGATTTTGATTGCAGAAAACTTAGATCTTTATAACGGAATAATTTAGATGTTTATAACGGAATCATTTAGATGTCTATAACGGAATAATTAAGATTTTTATAACGGAATAATTTAGATTTTTATAACGGAATAATTTAGATTTTCATAATGGAATAATTAAGATTTTTATAACGGAGGAACTTTGATTTTTATAACGGAATAATTTAGATTTTTATAATGAGATAATTAAGATTTTTATAATGGAATAATTTTGTTTTTTATAATTGAATAATTTACATTTTTATTACGGTAGAATTTAGAATTTTATAACGGAAAAATTTAGATTTTTATAATGGAACGATTTAGAGTTTCATTACGGAATAATTTAGATTTTTCTAATAGAATAATTTAGATTTTTATAACGGAAGAATTTAAATTTTTATAACGGAATAATTTAGATTTTTATTATGGAATCATTTAGATTTTTATAACGGATTTTTATAATTGAATAATTTAGATTTTTTTAACGGAATAATTTAGATTTTCACAATGGAATAATTTAGCTTTTTATAAGGGAAACATTTAGGTTTTTATAACAGAATAATTTTATTTCAATACATATCATAATCTACATACCTATTTTTTTTTCTTTTCATACGCCTTCATTTTATTTTTATTTTTAACAAAATGTTACAGGACCTCATGATGATATTTCCTTTAGACGCTGAAAGCCTGACGTTTTCATTGCAAACTTTACATTCGTAATAGCTGCATCGCCTGCAGAGATCTCTAGTTGTAAGTAATTAGCTGACCGAAACATGCTCATAGGTGTTAAGCGACATATTATTGCTTGTGTAAAAGCAAATAGAAATATATGTTGCCCTACTTCCCTATCAAACACTCTTGTATCCAGCTCGTTAAATTTCATTGGTTATTTAACTTTGGAAAATATTACCTTCCAGCTTCTATTTTGTTTAGCACTATAATAACACAGGATTTTCCACTCATAAGGAATGGAAAAATTATTTTAACACATAAGTATAAACACTCCAATTACAAACAAATGGAAAATCAACTCATTCCTATAATGGAGATAGAAGATTTACTTAGGAGAATGAAATAGAAGGCACACTATTTCCTAAACAACTCAGTGAATGAACTTCATAAAGATTAAGCCAGGAGTAAGCACCTCTTGTTAAACAACTGGTTTACTTCGAGGCGAATCTGGTAAAGATAATCAGGGATATCACCTCTTATGATAGATAAAACAATTTTCATAAAGGATTAGACAAAATTGTAAAAGAAATTCAAAATACAAAAGAAATCCTTGTTAAAGCAGATAAGCCCAGAAGTTTAAAAAGGTAAGCAGTCAGAATAGATTAAATTATTATAACAGAATATTACAAGATATTATACAAATTCCAATTTGGATTTAGTAGAAAAAAATAACTCTGAGTTATTAGGAATAAGTCCATAACTGACAAACTGGAAATTATTAATAAATAAATTAGTAAATAAGGAAGCCTACATTTTCTTGATGGACCAGAAACAAGATTTCTGCAAGAAACTAACAAAAAGATTAATTAACCCAACCAGACCTCAAATTGGAAAGAATTAGTAAGAGAATCTTAGAAAGGATTAATTCTCAGATCAAGAACACATCTTATTCAAACAAAACGATCAATACATCTCACGCAATTAATTGATTCCCTAATAAAAAAAAAACAAGAATAACCGTTCAATTTGATATTACTAATTACATGCCTTCTATTACTAAAGAACTCTTCAATGCCTCTCTTATTACCGAAATCTCCTAGGATGAAATTGATATTATTAGAAAATGCAGAAACACTGTTCTGATTAGCAGGAATTAACGATGGGTTAAAAATCAAGCTGGACAATTAACACTCCCATGGGTCTCTCTTTACACTTCAGTAATTATGGACTTAGTTGAACTATGTATTCTATATAATCTCATCAAAGGTGTAGCAATTGATACTATCATCTTGTATAGGGATGAGTACATTACAAATTTAAATAGTAAATGATATGCACCTTTTTATAACATAAATTATATATATCCGTGTAACATTACATATATAATTTAATGAATAATTAACTAGTTATATAACATAAACTATAATAATATCCCTATAATATTGTTACTAAGTAATAGATATTGAATCTAGTCCAAGTAACTTCAGATGTAATGATAATAAACATATATTAAAAAATGCTGGCAGCCCCAAATTAAAAGTGATTTTGAAATTATATTGTTTCTTGTTGTCTTGAGAAAATACTTTCATAACATGATGAGTGAAAAATAAAACTCAGGAAGCCTCCAGATCCCAACTGCAATCTCTAATTAAAATTATTAAAACCAACTTTCTACCTCCCCCTCCTAGAAGAGAAAATGATTTTAAGTAAGGTCTGAAAAAATAAATCGTCAGAATTCACTGGAACGATCATAAAAGCGGTAAATTTGGTTATGAATATGATTATATTAAAATCAGTGTTTCTTTAAGTTAACGGTGTAAGTTACGTTCATATGCAAAGAAAACACGTGAAAATAAGTTAAAGCAAAAAAACAAAAAATCTTGACTGTGTGTATGCTTTGAATAGCAGTAGTGGCTTTTATTATCGGACTTTAAACAGGACGGTCAGGAAATAGGTAAGCAAACGAATTATTGGCGAAGTAGAAAATCGCAAACCAGATAGACGTTTTAAACAACCAAGAAGACGAGTTGAGTTTTATAATATATATCTATATACCTATATATCTATATATCTATATATATATATATATATATATATATATATATATATATATAGAGAGAGAGAGAGAGAGAGAGATAGATAGATATATAGATAGATAGATATGTTTTAAATAGCAGCAGTAGCTTTAAATATCAGACTTAACAAAGGACGGCCATGAAGTAGGAAAGCAGACGAATTTTTTGAAACCAGAAGTCGAAAACCTGATAGAGAATTTAAACGTTCAAGCAAGCAAGTTGACTTTACACACACACACACACACACACACACACACACACACACACACACACACACATATATATATATATAGTTCTTTTTAACTCAATGGCGTAAAATTATATTTACTTATAAGGAACGCAAGGTAAGATAAGTTGAAACAAAAATATTGTTTACCTTGTGTGTGTATGTTCAATAGAAGCAATGGGTTTTAATATCAGACTTAAAACAGAGCAGTCATGAAATAGGCAAGCAAACAAACTTTTAGAAACCGGAAGTAACAAACCAGATGGAGGATTTCAACGCAAGCAAGCGGATATATATATATATATATATATATATATATATATATATATATATATATATATATGTATATATAAGCGAGATAACATGCTGATAGAATTCAGATGAAAAATCCTCATAGATATTACTTGAAGTAATACCTGCAAGGAGATCTTAGTCAAAGAGAAAAAGCTCAATATTTAAGAATAGAGCAATGGTTTCGTGGTTAAATATTAAATTCTGAAAAAACAACATATAGAGGCATATATTCGATTTAAGAATGTATTGCTTGACAAAAGGAATACATAAAAGGGGTTATTTTAATTTCCGTAATCCATGAATTTTCAACAATGGTTCATATCATCAGAGGAAATGAAATGCAGTTAGCAAAATGTTCAGCTGCGAATAGACGCTATTTTGCTTTTCAGCACAATTATTGAAAATAGTTTTTTGAGTGGTTGTGGATAATTATATGGAGAAAATTATACGAAAAGAGAAGTTCATACAAACTGGGTAGTCCATTATCGGAAGGAGTCCAATGTCGTTCGGGGTTATAAATCCAGGTGGGCAGAAAATAGGCCCATGAGAGAAAGTGTATGTGCATGTGTTTATGTGAGCATGGACATTTAATAGAGTTGCACACTTTAGCCGTATATTGGTACACTATAACTATCTATACCTCCCTAGACCATATAAAAATGTTATTGGCAATGGGGGAATGCACCCCTCTCTAAAATAGAATCGCTAGATAAACCCGATCATTTGTTGATGTATATATATCTTTAAAGGTAGGTGTACGCTCTCTGTATTTGTATGTTATATGTATCAGTGTGCGCACCTTTTCTCTTTCTAGATATAACACTTATGTAGATGTATATTTGCTGTATGTATACGATGGTATGCTAAAAGGAGTATGAATTGCATGCTTGCACTTGATTATATCGATGTTCGGCCGTGTTTATGAGCGCAGTTGTACATTCGAGTACGCGAGGGCATATAATCGCCTGGCTGTATAAGTAGTTCCCTTCTCTAATATGCGTGTTCGCGTTATGATATGTATATATGTAATTGAGTGCACATATGCATTAGTATAACGATGCGTATGTATATAAGTCTGTATTTATGTAAGCATGGTATAGATCAGTGTTTTGTAGGTAAATGTATACTATCTATTTGTATATGTATATGTACGTATGTATGTGTGTATGTTCTTATATTTGCACTTATGTTTAGGTTTGACAGGTGGATATACAAGTACTCATTATATAAATAGTTAAAATTAACCACGCCTGGGTGACCACATACCCAGCCTCACATTTAAATCAACTCTCCCCTTTATAAAAATATTAAAAATTATATAATTAACCACAGTATATAAAGCACTCACTCAAACATCAATTCCAACTCAACGAACAACAAAACAAACTCATCCATAGATTGCGTCCAAACAGAAATATATGTATTTTAAATAAATTTAAACAAACATAATTAAGCTAGATAAAACTACGACAACAAACCTATTTAACCGACTTATCTCAACTAACCAACTCACCTTTAAAATATACACTCAAAATTAAAAGAACCCAACCTTAAACTCAATTAAGTAACCTTCCAAACATTCAATATTTCACTCCATGACTCGTCTCTATCTCCACCTCATCAGCTCACCCATCCCCACAGCAAAAACAGCACACCCACCGCCTATCACGAACACCCCCCATTCAAAATCACAAGAATATCCATTTGTCACTTGAACTTTAAATTAAGAGGTCAACCCTTTTAAAGAAAAGAAAAACACAATCCTTTCCGCCGAAAACATTCCATTAAGAACCTATATGCTCGCCCAATTTTAACCCTTCCGCCTCTCTACTTCACACCACTCTCTCCTTTTCCTCATCTAAAAGGCTTCCCTCATCCACTATAAACAAAAAAACGAACTATCTTTCTAAGAGACTCACACCTCAAGCAAGCCGTTCCAACGTACCGTTCCGAATATCATCACCAGGATTATTTTGCCATCTTTGGTATTTTGATAACTACACTATCGATTCCGAGGTGCAATTCACACTTAATTCAATGCTCAAATTCTATTACTCATGGGGATAATTACAATGGAATGATATATCCACCAAATTTCGGATATACTTTGTCAACACCGAGAAAGCATTTGGACTACAGCAACCAACAAACAATCAACGCAACAACGAATAAGGCTGCCCGGTATACTTTTCGAAATTTCAATAAGGAGCAGTACGCTTTCTCTATATGGGAATCTCACTTTCTCCCATGGGCCTATTTTCTGCCCACCTGGATTTATAACCCCGAACGACATTGGATTCCTTCCGATAATGGACTACCGATGTTGTATGAACTTCTCTTTTCGTATAATTTTCTCCATATAATTATCCACAACCACTCAAAAACTATTTTCAATAATTGTGCTGAAAAGCAAAATAGCGTCTATTCGCCGCTGAACATTTTGATAATTGCATTTCATTTCCTCTGAGCCATTGCTGAAAATCAATGGATTAAGGAAATTAAAATAACCCCTTCTATATATTCCTTTTGTCAAGCAATAAATTCTTAAATCGAATATATGTCTCTATATGTTGTTTTTTCAGAATTTAATATTTAACCACGAATTTATATCTATATATCTATATATATATATATATATATATATATATATATATATGAGTAAATGGTAGTTTGCTTGAAGCATAGCTTCTAAAGAAATATGTGAAAGTTTATAAAATCTGAGAGCAGTGCGGATAGACCGGAAAACGAAAGGAAAGAAAATGTAAAATAAACAAACAAATAGACAGGTATGTTCGAGTAGCAAAAACGATAGAGCTGTGTCTAATTATTTATTACTCACTCCTCCTCTCACTATATAAACATCAAAAAGCCAAGTTGCTGGTGTTTCCGTTTATATAAAGTCCGTTAGGGGTATAGAACTTTGATTAATTTCGGGACAGAACCCTCCCTTTTTTCAAAGAGAAAACAAGTGTATTGGCCAAAATATTGGAAGGGATCAGGACTGAAGCAAGAGTCTAGTACCGCAGTTAGATATTATTAGTTTCTTCTATAATTTTTATTTATAATTTTTTTCGCTATTTTTTTTATTATTTGTAATGTTATTTTTTTTTCAATTTTATACCAGGAAATTTTTTATTTATTTTACATAGCCCGGAAGCCACTCGGGGATAAGGGTTATTGCGTGTACAGTAGTCAATGGGACAATATCTTAGTCATCGTTAGTAATGGAGATTTGATAAAGTGTCTTAATTAAGGGGACGCTTTATCAGGAATTTTTTATGCTGGACTTGAAGACATCCAAGTTGTATTCAGGTTGGAAACATGCAAACGGAAGAGAGTTCCACAGGCGTGTACTTCTAAGAAAGAAGCTTTGTTCGTGGGATCTACGTTTTTATTTAGGCACAGATAAAGAATGGGGGAAATTATTGACAGGGGTTTCAGCTAGACGGGTGTTTTTCGCGAAAGATTGGGGGGCAGAGATTGTAGCTCGGACGAGCACTTGCCATGGAGATAACTATAAAACAAAGACAGGCTCGCAACGCCTCTTCTGTGGGAGGTTGCATGGAAGAGAAAAGGGCGTCCCCCACCAGGCCACGAAGTCTATTTTGCACTCTGTCAAGGCAGGATAGGTTGTTTTTAGCAGCTCCTGCTCAGATGTGGCAGCAGTACTCCATTCTTGGACGTACTTGGCTTTTATATAGATAGAGAATTGCATCACCAGTGAGATATCTTCTTGAGCGGTAGAAGGATCCTACCATTTTTGCAGCGACCTTGGCAACATACTTGATGTACGTGTTCCATTTCAGATCAGGAGTAAAGGTCAATCCCATAAGCTTATCAAAACATAGAGCCTCCCCTAGACAAGAGCCATCCATTTCAATTGGTGCCAGATGGGGACAAAGCGTTGATGATTTAAAGATAGGAGTTTGGTTTCAGATGCATTAAAAGTAACCAGCCACCTCTTCCCCCAGTGTACCGCGCGCTCAAGAGAGAATGAGAGAGAACTTGATCATTTACGGCCTTAGATGTATTGCCATAGATTGTCGTGTCGTCAGCATAGATGTCAAAGAATGGTTTAATTATGTGTTTTGGGAGATCATTGATGTAGATCAGGAAGAGATTTGGGCCAAGAATTGACCCCTGAGGGACTCCAGCATTAAACTTGTGGGCCTCTGATTTTTGCTCATCAACAACTACTCTTATGAGCCTATCAGAGAGAAATGATTTAATGATTGAGAAAACATTTTCAGTTATATCGTAGCTGGAAATTTTGTGAAGTAAGCCCTTATGCCATACCTTATCGAAGGCCTTTGATATGTCAAAAGCAATTGCCCTAGAAAGGAAGCCTTTGTCGAGAGATTCACTAATCCTACGAAATATAGCCGTCAGTACATCTGCTGTAGATCTGGCCGAAGGGAAACCGTAATTCATGCCACTAAGAATGTTATTTCTGCTGAGGTGGTTGACTACTTCTTCATTTAATATGGATTCCCGCAACTTACTCGTGGCACACAGGAGAGTTATTGATGTGTACTGAGAGGGAGATGACTTATCATCTGAATTCTTAAATACAAGGCATACTGATGAGGTTTTCCAGGGTGTTGGGAAGCACTTCTCCTGAAGGCAACACGTAAACAGTTTTGATCATCCTATTTTGATAACGTATTTTATTTAATTATTTTATACTAGCGACGCAGCTGAGATGTTTAATTTTTTTCTAGTACCGCAGTCAAATTTGGGAAATTTATAGTGCAAGGGAGGTTATTATACTCGACTTTTTGTCATAAGTATATTTTTATTTATATTTTATTCTTATATACTAAGGATTAAGGGGGCTAACTTAGCCTCATTTCCTGTATTTTATTTTGTGACTATAATATAGGGAAATCAGATCATACGGTATCACTGGAAGAATTCTTAACATAATTAAATCCTTCTTAGATAAGAAAAAATATCTAGGTTGTCCTCGACGGTTGTACATCTAAACAATATGATATAAAAACAGAAGTGCCTCAAGGGTCTATCCTTGGGCCGCTATTATTCCTAATTTTCATAAATGCCCCCATGACAAAATTGTCTGTCAGATGGGTACATATGTTGATGACACCACGCTCTATAACATACACGACAGGAAACTAAATGAACACATATCTAAAGAAATGGCAGAAACACTAGAGGATGGCCTCCAATATGTAGTGGAATGGGGACAAAAATGGATGACCACATTCAATGCTGCACAGACTAAACTTGTTTCCTTCAATAATTAAAAGAACACTTCTCTACCACTAATAGTAATGGCCAAATACTCTTTATCTGAAAGTAAATCTTTTAAACTCCTCGGCCTAATATTCACAGGAAATAGGAGTTGGAACAATTACATTGAGAGCATTGCCAGGACCGCTGCGAAGAAGGTAGGTTTTCTGTACCGTGTAGAAAGCTACTAAAGACCGAAAGTATCCTGCACCTCTATAAGGCCACCATTCGCCCATGTATGGAGTATTGTTGTTATATTTGGGCTGGTTCGTCTGCTACTACTCTCCCTCTCCTAGATAAGGTTAAAAAGAGAGTCACCAACCTGATACGTCCTGAACTGTCATCTAAGCTTAAGCCTCTGTCCCATCGACGGAATGTAGCATCGCTCTGCCTGCTACAATTACTTTACAGGTGAATGCTCCGACTAACTGCAAGCTCTTGTACCCCCCTCGACGTAAATACCCCCGAAAAACCCAAGCAGCTAAATCCCACTCCTTTATAGTAGAGATCCCTAGATGTAAGATAGCCTTCTACTTCAGTAGTTTCTTCGCCAGAACTGCTAGATTTTGGAATTTAATTCCTGACTCCTGCTTTCCCAAATGCACTTACATGCAGAAGTTCAAGTCTAACGTGAACCGACATCTTGCTGCCCAAATCCCAACATAGTACCCCTTGTTATATAGACGGGATCATATTTAGAGACAATGGGTACATATACAATTTGATGAGGGAGAGATACATTTATACATTTTCCAGTCTGTGAATCTTATAACATATTTCTTCTTACTTACACATATATTGTAGAGAGGAGGGTTATCAGTTCTTATGACACAAGGGGAAACAGTCATTACTAACTATAGAGAGGGGGACACTTACTTGCTCCGCTAACCACAATCCCCCGTTAAATACGATTGCAAATAGTCCGTTAAGTTCAAGCTTCAATATGACTTGTTTGGGGTGAAAAAAAGTAAAACAAATATATTTCCATTTCACATCCCTCTTGTATTTTTCATCCTAATGGTGCTTGTTGGGGTAGTAATTAGCCTTAATGTATTTTGCGTGTTGTATATCTTATCGTCGTTTTATGACTTCATCCACATGATCTTAACTACGAATTATTAAATGTTCGCTTCTCGCTTATTTTTTCTAGTACAGAGTATTATTCTTCAGTGCAGTAGATTGTGCATGCTCATTATTTTCATAGTTATTTCGGTTTCGTTCATAATTCTGAATTTTTCTCTGATTTAAATTTACGAAGATCCTATACTATTTTACTTAACAGGCTAGGAATTTATATTAAAAATAGACTGTACAGAATTTATATATATATATATATATATATATATATATATATATATATATATATAAATTTTTATACTCCATGGAAATAAATAAACAAAATAAAAACCCGGAATGCTACTTTATGTTGTGATTTATTCACGTTTATTTCATAGCAACAAAATCTGATGTTACATTAGATATTACTGACATTTCTTTTAAATATCCCCAATAGAAAATATAACATCGTGATTTAAAGGTCCAAACAAAACTAAGTGTTAAATAAACGTCGTTGTAATTCAATCTTAATAAAAATAAACATCTAATTTGGTGATTTTAATGAAACGAATGAATTCAAGAAATGTTAATGACATTTTGTTCTTAGTATTATTCCACTTTATAAACGCATTTGAGCCAGTGCTTCTATGCAGAAAGCTATTTTAAAGGATAGTTTTTCGAAACATTAATGTTCACTGTAACAATAAACAAATAAATATTTATAAAACATGTGTAAGAAACATCAGAAACTGCGCCAGTCGCTTTATTGCAGATTAGTAACATATCAATATTTTACTGGATATATGTCACAAGAAAATAAAAATTGTATAATCAAATGATTGCTTTAAGGTTAATATTTACCCAAATTTTATTCAAATTCATGGGATATTTACAACATTATGACATTTTATTTTTTTTTCAAGGAATTTCCACTGTCCATCTCTTTATTGCAGGTCTCTTAAAATGTTATATTAGGGCAAAAATACAATGTCTAACCATGAAAACTTTACTTTTTATTATATTTTTCTGTTAAAGAATAATAAACAAAAGCACATCCTACGTGCTAAGCCTCAAATAAATGAATTATTTATCGCCATATCCACCATTTTTAAAAAATAACTTTAAACAACCTTTGTTCACCGAAAAAGTCAATTGTTTGATCTAAAAAGAGGTTATGGTTCTAGCAACATCAACTACTTTCCTCCACAGGGCATCCTTTGAAGTAATTTGCTCGCCTCCCTCATAAACAACTCTTTTCAATATTGACCAAGGATGTTCAATGGGGTTAAGATTCGGAGAACACGGTCGCCAGCTCATGAGGGTTTTTCTAAAGAAGCGCATAGATTCAAGGAGGGCTGCAGTCGCTCTAGCAGAATGGGATGGTGAATTACGCTGCATAAAAAGCATCTGAAAGTAACGTGACAACAGTAGGTCATCTAGCCATGTCGACAATGTTTATCCAAAATGCCGTGTATGCATTGCTGATAAGTTTTACACCCTCTGGAACTCGGAATTATCCAACCAACTTATCCCCAATGATTTCTGGCCAAAACATGATGTCTCAACCTCCTCGTTGGTGATGAACTCTGTAAGGGGTTCGAGTTCCGTTTGAATTCCAAACTTTTGCCCATCCATCCGGACTGTCAAGTGTAGCACGGGTCTCAACTGTAAATTGGACCGATTGGAAATCCATTTTCATGTAATTCTGTGCCCAAGCCATTCGTTTCTTCCTATGTTGTTTACTCAATGGAGGCCTTGGAATAGTTTTTATGTTTCTCCACATCTCATTCACCACATTACATCGGGCATGCCTGGATCTTGGAGCGATTCCAGCTCTTGCAAAAATGGAAGCGTTGGTGCTGTTTGAGTTTCGGTTGACTTCTATAGAACTTTCCGAATATCACGATGTGAAAAGTTTCTCCTGGTGCCATTATTTTTTTCTGAATTTGGTGTTGGTGTTGTTCACGAATGAAGCCAAAGTTCTTGGATCCCTTTCCAACTCTATAACTAAATCTTTGATCAACAATCCTTTTGCGAACCCAGCAACAATCCTGTCCTTTTCGATAACCGTTAATCGCCCATTTTAAAAGACCTGCAATAAAGCAATGGACAGTATAAATTACTTGATAATAAATAAAATGTCATAACTTCATGAATATCGAATAGATTTGAATAAAATTTTGGGAAATATCATTCCTTGAAACAGCCATTTGGTGATATAATTTTCATTTTCTGTGACGTATATTTAGTGAAATATTGATATTTTACTAATCTTCCTGTAATAAAGCGATCGACACCGATTATACAAACAGTAACACATCTTTACTTATATAAAGATTGGCAATGTGTATATTTATATATTTCTATGTATGTTTCACTCATGAATCAATTGATTATTATGGATTTCATATGTGCTAGGTGTAAGAGTATTTAATGTGGACTTTTTTTTTAGCTTTATGTAATGAAAGGAAAGAGGAATAGAAACTTTTCGTAAAAATTCCGATTCCTCTGATTTTTAAGAAATTACAATGATATTTATTGGACATCATTTAATAAATATCCCCGAATATTAAATTTGTTTGACGCATTCTAAAAGGTATTTAAAGTAGCAGAATACGAACATAACTTCCTACTCAAAAT
This sequence comes from Euprymna scolopes, assembly GCF_053919585.1. NCBI lineage: Eukaryota > Metazoa > Mollusca > Cephalopoda > Sepiida > Sepiolidae > Euprymna > Euprymna scolopes. Next base: position 81,084,532 of record NC_136508.1, on the reverse strand, counting down.
CAAATATTTTAAATTGATATTGAATTTGATCTATAGCCATATGAAAGGAATTAAGTAATATTCTCCGCATTTCAAGTTCCCCTTTAGATCCTTTCAATTTTAGACATGTTCGAGAATCTACATATTAAAAAGAATGCTGATAGACATTGCATTCTAGAATAAGGTTTAATGCCATTATATATATATATATATATATATATATATATATATATATATATATATATATCACTGTCTGCGTTTTTAAACTGATTTAATACGAATCTGATGCGTTGAATCCAAAATGGATATGCTCAGCCGGGTAAAGTTTTTGAGCTATTACCACATGTCGTTTTTCACATTTTTCTTAATATATACGCGTGTGTGTAGCGTTCATTCTCGAAGTTAGTGTGAGTAAAATTCCATGATTTAATTGAAAACTATTATGTTAATTACGAAATTTATTTGGGGCTGATAGCTCTGGCTGATTTTATCGAAGAGGGATCAGTTTGAAGTCATAAAACCTCGAATTCTTCCGGAAATTGGTGCGTAGCACACGCGTAGAAGGCTTTGTCTTGCATAAGGAATTGCTGCCTTGGAAATAAAGGAACGTCATCAAAGAACTTCTGGTGGACAAAGATAGAATACTCTTTCCTACGTCCGTATCAAACTCATAATGGTGACTACTTTTGGAATCTAAAGAGAGATATCCCTGCTGTTTTAGCATTTTAGGAATTCGAAGAAACGGAAGTTGAATCTCTGAAGTTTGATCAAAGGTAAAGCAACATTATTAACGATTACTATATTATCCAAATTCTACTGTACACTCTTTAACCCTTATCCTCGAGTAGCCTCCTGACCTTGATATCTGGTGATGCCTATGTAAAAACAAAGAAACATGCAATTTACGTGTATTTACCTTTATCAATGCCCATCGTTCAGTTTATGGTAATCGATGTTTCCGGACGCTAACACATATATGTTGTTGGCAAAACATTTCTCCTTTCAAAACATATTTAGGATGATATTTGTTGTCAAGAATCAGCTGATAATGCCACAAAAATATAATCAATTTTGTCACAAAATCTGATTTTCTTTTAAAATCAATACAGCACAAAAACCTGGTCTAATAGAGAGAAACAGATGCTATTTCCTGATTCAGGTGTGCAAAAATACGCTAAGTCAATCGTGGAAATTTCGATAATATGCAGGAAGTACACAACAAATTGTTATGCAATATATGCAGGGTGCGTCCGGTGTTTGAGAACATTTATTACATTTTTAAGGATAATAAGAAATACAAACAACTACAACACATAAGTAATTAAATAAAATCATATTGGTACGTAAGGGACATTATTATTTACTTAATTTGATTCAATTAAATTTCCTATCACTTCAATGACAGCTTCTTTTCAAGACCTACACCTTTATCAGGCGTGTATAAGACAGTCTCCCCCGATGTTGTTTAGTACTCTGACTATGGATGCTTTCAGAGAACCTTTGGTATTGTTAGGATGTCTATTAACATCTCTATCAACAACATCCGCATACATAATAATCTAACGGATTAAGATCTGGAGAGTTTGAAAACTATAAGTTGGTCAAAATTCTTTTTGTCTAAAAACTAATTCAAAGCAGCCTTGTTCAGCAGCATGTTTCAATTTGTTTAAAAGTCTCTTTGATCTCACTAAACGATTTTCGTTGATGGTTTCGAGCATAAACTGGCCTCTCTTCGTCACATAGGCTTGTCTCGAAGATTCCTATGGACAATCCTTCGAATTGTGGCGTTGGAGACATCGAGATCTTTTACAATTGACCATGTTGACTTATGGGACTCTCATTAATGATATTCCGACTTTGTTGAATAAGCTCGTGTGTGCTAATGCTGTCAGAACGGTGCTGATGCCATTTACGTTTAGCAACGTGATAAATTTGGCCATCATTATCTTCTAACTCTTTGTTAACTTTAAAAACAAGGCACCGGGCGACTTTAAGAAATTGCTGGGTTCTGCCATTATTACAGCATGTCTTTTCATTTTGTGTGTTCGTTTATTAATACCCATAATTGATTGTCTATGAAAAAAGTAAAAGTTAATACACAGGAAAGAATTGGTAAGATAAGTAATGTTCTGAAACACTAGATGCACCTTGTATGTTTTTAATTCGCGCAACGAGATATAAAAGTAGTGCACATCTGTTCTTTTCAGCTATTTAATTTTACTTAAACCGGTTATTCATTTTGTTTATTGTAAAGTATTTGATTTAGAAATGTGTTAAATATATAAGATATTACCTAGTTAACAATTATAATTAATTTATAAAATCAATCTTGTCGTTAATAATCGATTTCAATCTATGTTTGATATGCTATGTTTTTCTTTAGCATTCTTAAACTCAAACGCCATTCCCCCAGCCCTGTGCTAACTCCCATTCTGTAATAGAAATCAATCTCGCAAACGACCTCGTGTTTGCTTAACCTGTAAAATGCCAGCAGAAAATGTAGAAAAGAAAAGATAAGTATAATTTTGTATGTCGCTCATTGGTGAACGTATGCCGTTAATTTGCATATGTACACAATTGGCAACTATTAAATGGGATGAATTCTAAAGCAGGAGAGATGAGTTGAGTTTTTTTGTTATTCAGCTTAGAACGAGAACGAACGGTGGAAGATGATATTGAATACACGAGAATTTGTTGCTAGTTGAGAGAAGAAAAGAAAAAAAAAAGACTTTCGTGCGTTGTATCGACAAGAGGACAGTTTGGAGCATTCTATTTACTTTGTTCATAGTCCGAATGGTAAATGCTGGTTAAATGTCTGTCCACTAACAGACAGTTGCTCATATTCCCAGATACCTTGCAAATGTGGATAGATATTTCTGAAGTTTAAAACAAACAGGTGCAGTCATTACAATTCGTGTATTTATTTTTTCCTAGTACTGTCCCGTCTATGGAATATAATATAGCGGGGTTGCATCCGAGTGGACTATAACATGGCCGTTTGCAAATCTAACATGAGAAGTCCTGTTGAGCCTTCCTTTAAAAAACAAAAACATTGTTCAATTTCCACTATTAGCGATAATTACATTGTTACCTGGCTGGCCATCCGGCTCTCATTAGCCCCTATCCTCAATTGGCTTTTAGAACTTGATAATCAGTAACTTCTTAGTAAAAAAAATGCAATAGATGACACATTACTGAAATTTGTTAGCTTTTATCATTTATTTTTAACATTCTATTCAAATACGCTAATTTCGGTTATTTATGTGTCATGTTAGTGTCTTTTTTGTCAAACTATTTTTATTAAATTGTTTCCATATTTCTGTAGTTAGGCGTTCCTAAACTGATCATGATGTGCACTCACTCACACCGAATCCATTTCTTCATTGTTAGTCAGGATTTAAAAAAAAAATACTTAGATAGTCGACTGTTCCAGGCGGGAAAAGGGTTGGGGCGGGTATAATGGTGGGGAGATAGAATTGTTAACAACTGGGGGAACATGACTTCCAAGCTGGGATTAAAGCAGGTTTAAGTTGTTGGCGTGAGAGACGAATTGATTGCGAATATATGAAGGGCAGATGTGATGACTGCTTTCAGTTAAGGTTGCTCTTAGTCAACTTAAAGTCATATTAGTGTACGGACTAATGACTCAAAGCGAACAAAGAAGAAAGAGTCTTAGAAATGAACTGGCATTTTCGCTTCTCTCACAAACAAAAAATAGGAACAAATTCGACGGAAAAATCTACGATGAATAAAATGAAAATGAATAGAAAAGATCTGATAATACAGAAAAAATATGTTTAGTATTTTTAATACATTTACCGTGTCCAGTCTAATAAAATTTCGTAAAAAGAGTTTCTAACTCAATAAGTGTCCTAGTGTCTACCTAACCGAGGTTTCTGACACCCAATATATATATATATATATATATATATATATATATATATATATATATATATATATATATATATATATATATGGTAGAACCCCGGAACACGCCATTAAATATTAGTAATAAAATACAGTACAATATTAAAAAACATGTAATCAAATAGCATTATAAATAACATTGTAGCGCAGAGCAAATACCTTAACCAGTGGCCCGAAAAACACCGTATTCCTCATCGTAACCTGAAAAAAAAAAACGTATGCTAAGGCCACCTACGTTATATCGCTTTAACACGAAAAAAACATAAGGACGCCTTTCGCCAACAAAGTAATCAGGAGTTAATCGTTTGTATGACACAGAAATAAAAGAATAACGAATAAAATTATCACGAAAGCGCAAATACTCACGGATATACGAATAAAAAATGCCAAATGGGAATTCGTGTAAAATAGTATATATATGCAATTATATAAAATGTTTGTATGAATAAGATGGGGAGGTGTGGTAATGATTGAAATATATTCCCGAGCAAATCCAATGATTTAATAAATTCCATTTCTCGACAGAGAGAGGGCATACGTGAAATAATCGAGACTGAATCTAAAATGGACTGTTTTAAGATTTTAAGACCAGGCTGATTCCTAAAATATTTTTTAAATTATGGAGTCATTCTCGATTATTTCTCGTATGCACTCTCTCTGTCGACAGAAGGAATTTATTAAATCCTTGGATTAGCTCGGAGATATATTTTAATTTTTCCTATACCCCCGTTCCATCTTATTTGTACATATATTTTATATAATTGTATATATATTATTTTACAATATTCTAGGGGGTTTTCCGTGTATTATTTTTCAAACGTTATATAAGTTTTGTACCGTTTAAATTATATATATATATATATATATATATATATGTATATATATATATATATATATATATATATATATATGTATATATATATATATATATATATATATATATATATATATATATATAAAGAGAGAGAGAGAGAGACTAGTTTATAAAAATTTAGCTTTTACTCCCAGGAACTACTTAAATGATCAAGTGTATTATGTATTGTCTCCATCAAATTCATTACAGACTCTTTTTGCGAGGGATCTTTTCTGATATTGCATCCTCTATTTTGGAGAAGTTTTTTGGTAATATCTATTCTATGGTTGCCATATAACCATCCTATCAGATATTACCTTCTCCTTTCGGGTTATTGTAGTATCTGATTGTTCAATACTTACTATCCAAATTTTTGGAGGAGGAAGCAAAAATCCCTGTATATTTTAGTTTCTCCTTTAAGGCAGTGAAGTATATTTCTATTCATCATCATACATTACATGATACATTCCTTCTTGCGATTGGCAATATGGTATAATTTCCTTCCTTACCATACCATTCTCCCAATATTTTTTTGCTCCTGTGGGACGGGGGGGCATAGTTTAATATCTATTCTGTTGTTTTGATATAACTTCCTCCCAAGTATTAACTCTTTTATTTTAGTGTTCGTTCGTTTTGACACCGCCCTCTCACTCATTTACTCCTCCTCCAAGGTTCAGTGTATGTAGTTCACTCATTATGATATCACTAACCATCCTAGTCTAGCTAAAATATGCAACCAGAGGAATAATATTTTTGCTCGTTTTATACTTATGATGATTTATCAAAATTTATATAGATATATAACTTGAAGCGGTGAGTGTCTATTTAAATGGACATTTGATGAGGTCATTTGCGAGCACCATTCCCATCTGTCAGAAGTTAGAACTGCCGTCTATCTACGCGATGTTTGTAGTTTCCATCCCTGACTAGAAAAAGCTGCTTATCTAGTTGCACTAGTGAGTTGTAATACAACGAAACAGTAATGTATGTGGATGCCTATATATATATATATATATATATATATATATATATATATATATATATATATATATATATAAAATTACAATTAAATTTACCAAAATGATACAAGATGGTAAAACTAAAGTATATTATAAATATTAAAGAATTATTATTTATAAAGTAATCTCAAACAGATGTAAAAGCTCGATAAAACCAAATAGGAGATAGAGCTTATGATAAGAACAAACAGTTAATAAAACATGTAACAAACACTTTAAAAAAGAGTTAAAACATATTTAATCTGAAAAGGAAACATTTGATAAGTGCATAGACCTTAATCCGTGGTCTGATAACAGAAAGTGCAGCAGACTTTCACCAGACTATCCATTCACGTGTAATCACATTTTTCTTCGCCATATTCCCTCTGCTTCACTTTTTGTTATCAAGTAAGATGTTTGACTTACTTGCAGTTTCATCAAATACTTTTGTATGCAAAATACGATCCCGCATTTTGCTAATTCCTACCCTCTGATGAGAAGGAAATTATTTCTTCGAAACTCCGCGAATTACCGACTATCCACTTATCAAGGGTTTCCTTTTCAGATTAAATATGTTTTTAACTCTTTTTAAAGTGTTTTTAACATGTTTTATTAATAGTTTGTTCTTATATATATATATATATATATATATATATATATATATCACCATTGAATACAACAGAAAAAAAAAATTACTGTTGTTTAGAGTTAAAATTTGTGTGAAAAAGAAAAAACAAACAACAAAAAAAGAACTTTATTTCTTTTGTTTGCATTTAATTTTACTCTATATAAAAAAAAAATCTCGCATTGTTCTTGGCTTTTAATTTTACCTTATATATATATATATATGACAAAAGTCTATATTCCAAATTTAAAGATGGTGTCCATCTTACGGTGTATTTCGTTATGCATGTTAGAATGTTTAATTCTTGAAATCACCTTTTCGTAGCACAGAATCCTTTATGTAACAAACCAAAAAGCTGATGCCTTTGTAATGTTTTTGAATAAAGGTCAATGAAGCAACTTTACTAAAAGCATTAAACGCAATAATTCTATCTTATAAGTAGCGAAGTAAAATCTCCATACAATCGCTAGATTTATAATTTTTCCATCTGAAATTTTGAAAAACCGCTGAATCGAATACAAATAATCTCCAAAATAGAAATACGCAATTTTAGTTTTCTACAAAAATATCGTAAATATACAAAATATTTTTTTGTTTACTCTCTTTATGGTTTTGAGATTATATTGAAGCGATTACCTCTCGAAATTCCTGCAAAATTTTATTAGCTAGTTTTCTGGAGTTTTTTTTTCAGAATGATAACATTTGTTTTGTCAGAAAAATAATAAAATCAAATAGTGTTTATTGAAAATTGATTTAAATATGTTACAAATTAAACACCACAACAATGGCAAATCTAAATATTAAATATTGCCAAGGAAATTCCCAACAAATATCAGAAAAATTAATAATTGTGAAAGTTTCATTTTACAAATATTAATTTTTCTCATGTTTGTGGAGAATTTCTTTAGAAAGTAATCCATAAAAAGCAAGCAACAAATGTATACATGATTTAATTAATACATTTTATAACCGTTCTGAAAGGGAGGTTGAGAGCGTAGGTAAAAGTGGCACGAGTAAAAATGGCACAAGTGTATGAATGTAGAAAAAGGCACAATATAAAAATCTCGCAAGTTTGGAAAAAATAGATGAAAGGGGAAAAATTTAAGACGTTTGGCAATTAAAAAAAACAAAAAACAAACAATATCTATATTTAAAGGTAGATGAGGACCTTTTCTATCCTCTCCAAAAATTAGATTCTGCTTTTTTAGACGATTACTTGTGACCACCCCGAAAAAATATTTTAGAATTTAAAGGAGAGGATCAATTTTTGCTATCAATTTATATTGAAATGGTCCCTCCTGTCTTAGTCATTCTAACTTTTTAAACAAGTAATTCATCTTTTATTACTGTCTAACCCTAAGTCCAACCGTCAAAGTCGTAAAAACACGTGTTAGTTAAAGCACACACAATTTATCTCTCATAGGGAAAAATGTCTATTAGTCTTGAGTTCTAAACTGTTACAAGGCCTGGAAATTGAGATGTTACTTTACATTAAATTAGATAGCACTTTTCATGCCCACCACCATTCACAATATTTTTGTCTGCTTTGCTCTGAATATTAAAAAAAAAATAACTTACCCAGCAAAGAAGAGAAACTTATCTCGCCTTTGTTAATGTGTATTTGTTATTAAATATTTGTTTTTTTGACGACTTTTTCGAATTTCTGTAAAACAAATCCGAATTGACATGTTTTTATTTACACACCTAACAACAAGAGTAATATTAGATAAAGGTCGGGTGTTCATGTGTAGAAGGCACTTTACAAAATGATAGTCGAAGATAAGATTTAAGCAATCAAGCAGGCACGCAAAAAAAATAACCCCCCCCCACACACACATATATATATATATATATATATATATATATATATATATACTTATTCGTTTGTTAGTAACCGATAATCTACAAAACTATTCTAATGATAGCTTTGAAAATTTGTCAGAGCATTTTGATCGTATTTGTATATACAGAGTGACCCCCCAAACGGCCCCATTTCTAATTAGGGCCTGTTTCTAGTATTTTGTCCGAATGAAATGAAACTATGGTCTTAACTAGTTTATTATATTCAAAACATCACATAAAAACACTAGGGTCTTTGGCATTTTTTCTCTGTTCTACAGCATATGTTCTAGATGGTTTCCATTTAGCTTTTGTTTGTTTGGGGGATCACCCTGTACTTAATATAAAAAATATTGCAACATAAAGAAAATTTTATCTCGATCCTTCTTAGGATCTTATGACGGATGCGATACGTTTTCCCGCTTTGTTTCCTCCAGCCTTGTAACATTTTTGCTCTTGTGCGTTTTTTATTTATTTTTCGTATTTTTTTTTTTATCGATATTATCGATAAAACATCATCTTCCACGTAAACAAAATCGGAACAATGTATTATTTTAACAATTGTTTAATGGTTTGGTGTGCTCGCTTTGGCCTTTCGAAAAAAGTCTATGTTCACTAGGCATGGTCGAAACGGAAGAAAAGGCTAAATATATTTTTGACTGAGTCTTACTTTACAAATCTACCAAAAAATAAACAAGTAATTATTCAATGAATACGAAATTTTCACCGATTATTACGTGAAGAATTACCTTTGTAACGGTGCACGTTTTTAAACTCGATATTTATAGATATATTTTTTGCCTACAAACTCTCATAATTGCTTAAAATCAGGATCGAATATGAGAGAGTATCAGACATCTTCGGAATGGAAATGAAAGGACAGATATCTATTTCATCTACGTAAAAAACAGATAGGCAGAAAGTAATAGAGCGCATGAGAGAGAGAATTATATAAGGACGGAGAAGAGGGAATATAGAACGCCATCAATCATGTAATCAAGCGATGCAAGCAACGGCCGATAAAAACGAGCGAATACTGTGAACATCGTTATTATGGATGTTTTGCTGTAGGGAAAGTGCTGTTATTAATGTTAAATTAACAAAGTGTCGGATTGACAAGTTGTTCTGGACTTTAAATTAGTGTTTCGCACGCTCATTCCAAGCATTCAGAACATGACTAATAGTGTAAACGAAATCCCTCTAGTGCAGCATGATTTCCAGAGCAGGAAACCTAAAATTGTCAGTAGTTTTGTGTTTGGAAATTTTATAACTAATGAAAATAAAACGTCCGATAATAAAATAGACAAGGGTGCAAAACAATTCATTTTTATTAAATGAATTCTTTTGGAAATAAAATTCATAATCGTAATTTGTAATTTAAAAGTGTTGCCGCCTATCCATTCTGTGGGTCTTTTATTCCTCTCCTGAATGTATAGACGTGATAAAAAGTAAATATATTCCCCATCTATAAATTCATACACACGCATGCAAATGATCAAACAGTGACATTAGTTTGACGTCACAGAACTAAATGGATGTATAGACATCGGGATTGGAGGAAAGTAAGGCGAGTGTTGGCGCTAAAAGAATTTTTAACAAGTGGCGAATCTCGGAAATGATTCGATGTCGGACCATTGTCTCAGTTGGGATCCCTTAGCATCTTTTTTACTGGGTAAAATCTAAATAGAGTTTCAACTGCTCTGAACACACGTTTTAAGTGTCTTGACCAAAAAACTAACATGGTAGTTTGTTAGATACCATCACACACGAAGATAGACAAGGTCAATTTCATTCGTTCTAAATGCAGCTCAAAATGCTATACAATATGCACAATGTAGAAGATATGACCAAATAGAATTGTGTGTAATAGTATAGTAAACATCCTATGAGAAAATCGAAAAAAAAGTTCCTTTTGAAAGGAACATGCAAAAAAGTTGTATTTATAAAAGCTGCTGGTATATTCAGCATCATATAAAAGAACAGAGCATTCATTTTAAAATAAAAAAGTGTTCTTTAATACCAATGCCAGTTTTACAAAAAATCAACTACATATATATATATATATATATATATATATATATATATATATATGTGTGTGTGTGTGTGTGTGTATGTGTATATTAGTGTGTATACATATATATATATATATATACGTATAACTTGTGATAGAGAACAAAAGTAGTTTGCTCGATTATCAATAAAAAAATTTAATTAAAAGGTTAATATTTTTAGAGAAAATCTAGACAACATCGGTACCGTCGGTTTCACATCCAAACAAAATGTTGCCTGTAATTAGTCCCCTCTCCCGAACTTTCATAGTCCTATGTTTATGCCTATAACCCATGTAAATGAAGGCTCGTACATGTGATTTTTCTAGGATATTTCAATCCTCAATCTTGTGGTTTGGTGTTATATTTTTACAAGTATTACCGCTATGTATCGTGGTAAGTTGATTTTCTCTTTATTCCTTTACCTGTAAAGCTGGGAAGCTTGACCCTAATCACATACTCTGCAGTATTTAGCACATTTGACTTTATTTATTTATTTTCGCCGCCACCAGAAAGGAAGAAAAGGTCAGACTACATGCATCCTACAATTCATTCATTTTTAATCTTATGTACACACACACACACACACACACACACAAACACACACACACACATATATATATATATGTATATATACACACATACATATACACATATATATACATACATATATACACACATATATACATATATACACACATATATATACATATATACACACATATATATACACACACATATATATACACACACACATATATATATATATATATATATATATATATATATATATATATATATATATATATATATACTAGCTGTACCCGACCACGCGTTGCTGTGGCTCAGTTTGTAAAAATGGAACACATTATGTACTTTTATTATTTTTTGCAACTTTTTTAATCAATAAAAATTGTTATCCCTCCCCCCCCAAAAAAAAAGATGAATATTTTACCATAAATTGTTTGGTGAAAGTTTTTTTTTTCAGGAAAAATTGCACTTTTTTTTCAAAGAAATTTGGCAGTAAACATTTCTCTTTGAAAACGGAATTTTTATTATGAAAAGAACAGATGAATGCTTTACATGAACAATGTAAATAGGTATGTGAAAGTAGAGGACAGTTTGATTCTTTTTTTCTAGAGAATATACAAATTATTTTTTTTAACAAATGTTCAGAAAATAAACAGAAAAATACTTCCATCATTAATTATGCAAACAAAATAAATAAAATGTTGATTTATGCTTATAAATTACGATAAAACTTGCTGAGTATGCGCTGTTTTACGGTTGTTGTAAAAATGGAACAGCAACTTGAATTTCACTTCGTTTTAATCTTTCTTAATTTTTTACTGTGCCCCCCCCAAACGAATATAATCAAAGCAGTAACATTCAACAATTGTACTTTATGTATGTAAAACACAAAATATTTATAAAAAAAAACAAAAAGAACGTTAATAACGTAAGGGAAATAATTCCATTTTTAAACGAAAAAGTCAGTTTGGTATATCTTTTTGTTATTTTTTACATAAGTCCAGCTTACCATTCACATTGGAAATGTCAACATTTATAGGTTGCCTGGTATGTTTACAACGAATAAACACTCCAATCTAGTAGATGTATCAGAATTTTTGTAGGAATTTTTGACACCCCCAGCACGAAACTGCGAATAAAATATAAAAACTCGTAATTTCTCTTTTAAAAGTGGGTTGTTTATTTTCTTTATGGATTATACTTCCAAAATAAACTATTAAAGTTGTTTTAAAAGTAATAAAAATATATTTTTTTATTTTTTGAAAAACAGTAATGAATTTTACGAACTCAATATTTTTCAATTTTTAAACTTTAAAAATCTATCAAAATTTTTCTATTGATTCTATTTTTACGATATTTTCTTGTGAAATTTTATGCTCTTTCCAATAAACCGAATATAATATTTAAGACAAACGTTTTTTTTTTAATTCACGCCCCCCCCATTTTCAAGTGTCTATTAAAAAGTAAATAATTAATTTACTCACCAAAGTTTTATGTATCACAAATTGAAGAGGAAAGGTCAATAAGTAATATATTCAAATTTAAAACAAAAAGTAGTGTTTTTAGAAATTTACCTGTAAAGTTCGAAGTTTAAAACTTTTTTTTTAAACCACATTGTTTGTTTTTTCTTTTGTTTTTTTATGAAACCTTGGTCCTTGCTCCTTTAATTGAAAAAAAATTAGGGCTAGAATTACATTTTTCGAGTGGTTATAAGCTTGGAAAGTCAGGGGGTCGAATAATTCACGCCTCCCATTTTGAAATGTCTATTAAAAAGTAAATAATTTACTCACCAAAGTGTTATATATAACAAATTGAGGAGAAAAGGTCAATAAATAATATATTCAAATTTTAAAAAAAAGTAGTGTTTTTTAGAAATTTACCTGTAAAGTTCGAAGTTTAAACCCTTTAAAAAACACGCGTTGTTTGTTTATTTGTTTTTTAATGAAACCCTGGTCCTTGCTCCTTTAATTGAAAAAAAATTAGGGCTTGAGTTATATTTTTCGAGGAGTTATAAGTTTGGAAAAACGGGGTGGAATTATTCACTATTTTTCACGAAATTTCTGACACACCTACCAATCTACCCATGTTAAGAACGGCTTTCGGAATAAACACCCCTAACCTTGCCAGCATACCCGAAAAGATATAAAAGTTGACGTGTCGAATGTGAACTATGAGTTAGACGTAATGTAAAAATGTACCGAATTTAAAAGGGGACGAAATTCAAATTTCCGTTCCATTTTTACAACAACCGTAAAGCAGAGCTTACTATGCAAATTTTACCTAACTTACTGTATTAATGCTATTTTTTTAAGCAAAAAAAAAAAAATAGGTTTGGCTATAAATTCCTAAATTCATTTCATCCTAAATAATTTAGGTGACTGAAATAGGAATCTAATTGAATCTTTAATTTCCTGAATAGTATGCGAGAATTCATTTTTCTTCGAGTTATATCGAATTCATTAATATGGACTTTAGTGGCTTTTTTCGTAATGATACTGTAAAAATTAGTTTTATTGTTACAAATTACGATACTTTATTTATATAAAAAAGCAAAAATAAATTCTTGCGTTTTTATTTACTACTGAAAACCATAACTTTAGTAAAGGTATTTTTTGTTTAAACAAAATAAAACATTTTCACTAAGAGTTAAGTAAAATTAATTAGTTCATCATATTCTGCGATCATTATTTGATAAATACTGCAATTTTCATTAAAACTGGTTAATTTCCTGATTTTTGGTGAATTTTTAAGTAAAGGGAGGGGTCAAAATGTTTATACACTTTGAGCGTCGGCATTCATTTTATCTGTACCTACCATTTTTCGATGAATATTTGATATGAAAGCGACTATGTGTGGTTAATTTAAATTAAATTTCAATCACGTGGTTACATTATCAATAATCATATGATTAAACCCATTGAAAATTTACCGATATTGTAAACACATTCTGTTTACATTAAGCCTGTAGCGTTTTTTTAGTGACGCAGTTTTGGCAACTGAGATTTAAAAAAGCCCTGCGAGATCAGGAGAAAGAAATGTCCAGAAAATCGCTAGATTTTTAACTTTTATCATCTGAAATTTTCAAAAATCGCTAATTCCCCCCCCCCAAACTCCATATTTTAACTTCCTAGCATAAAAAATTATAAATATAGTATATTCAATACATAAAATGTTCCGTGTTTTCTCACTATATGTTTCTGGAATTATATTGAAGCGGTTAGCTCCCCAGAAGGCTTACATATTTTATCAGTTAGTTTTACCTGTTTTTTCAGAGAGGGTATTTTTTTTTTTGCAGGAAACAAATCATAAACTCAAACTTTTTATAATAAAAGTTAAATTGAAATATACTGCAAATTAAACATCACAATAATGGTGCAACATATTTTGAAATTAGAAAAATAAAAAAACAAAAAAACTTTGTTTTAGCATGTTAAAAGTATTTAGATAATTAAATTCTACTGTATTGGTATAAGTTTTGTTTTGCTGTTGTCCCCACCTAAAATGTACATGGAAAAATCGATTTTATAGCGAGATTTAAGAATGGTTAGCCGAAAAAAAGGTGAAAAACAAAACATATAATGAATAAATAATTGTTACCAAAGGTAATAAATGCTACTTTTTTTTACTTACATGAATGAGTTTATTTTATGTTTTAATGTATTTTCAAGCGCTTTTCTTTATTTTTTAATCTAAAATTGCGGGTGTGTGGGTGCGAAATAACTCCAGATTTTCTAGAATTCCCCGCTAGATTGCAAACGAAATCTCCAGATCTAGCAGGAAAACCGCTTAATTGGAACCACTGGCCACGTGACAGGGAGCGGTAATGAATAATTGTCCCTAAATAAAAAAATGGCCTATCGGTACAAAGAAAACCACCTATTTATCATAGAAAAATTAAGTATAATGTTATAATTAAAAAGAAATATATAAAAACACACATGGATATAGTAAACATATTATACCAAAACGTGGAAGTCATCCGTCCAGTGGTTTTTTAGACTATTAATTGCGAACGAATGAAGAGTTACAATATATATATATATATATATATATATATATATATATATATATATATATATATATATATATATATATATATATATATATATATAAGTATACTATTTTTTATGCTTCATTTTTTGGTCTCAGAGTAAAATTACACTGGACGAAAACTTTACGAACATGGCAAGCATATATCACGATTTTACTATTCAGGTGTAAAACTTTCCCTTGAACAATAGTAGCAGAAATGATATTTCAAACATGAATCATGATCAGGTAATAATCATGCAGATCTTTCATATTTGATTATTATCTAATATACAAACGGCTATCTGTCTGTCAGTAGGTCTCTCTGTCTTCATTTTTTCAAACTCTATCTCTCCCGAAACTAAAAAGCGCTAAGGGCCTACAAGGATTGGAGTTTGTTACGGACCGTACTTTTATTGGTTTTTAGCCACTTCAAATTGTTTTAAGACGTCAAAAATTGGTCTATTTTTTTTTAAATCGTTAAACATTTTTACATATATCTTAGATAATTTTTACTTTGTAATTTTTATTTGATTTACATATGTGTCATGTTGGTACAATGATAACGTCACCAGCTTTGAATGCTACAGTTTCGATTCTAGCTGATGGCAGCAAAATAGTTATTTTTTTACTTTTGAGATCCCAGCTAAATAATAATATATACGAAATTTGGATAAATTAGAATATCATATTTAAGCGTATTTTACGCCCGCGCAAATCCCCCCTCTACCCCACCGCTAGTGTATATATAAAATACAAATAACTAAAGGCTTTTAAAAATAACAACTTCTAACAGATTTAAACAACTTGTATATGATTTCCCTTCATTCCATTAAAAAACAACAACATATTAGCACATACACTCCTTGTATGGATTTCTGGCAATTTAGTATGATTATCTTCATCATCTACGAAGAACGTTGTATGGTTTGAATATTGTATTAAAATTATATTAAAATGCTATAAAATTAGAACCGTACGTTTCTTTAATAAAAGCATTCTCATCATTAATTATATTTTAAATTCGTACCTACTTAAGTTTTTAATCATTTTCTGGGAATCATCAGTGAGGCGGGAAACTGTTTTTTTTTTCAGTCGCACGATTCCAACCCCAGATTTATGTGACAGCATTCAAGTTCTAAGCTCTCTATTCAGCTTAACCAAAATCTATGGGGAAAGACAATAACTAAACCTATTTAAGTCTGCAAAGCGAATATATTCAGTAGGTTGTCACAACAGTGTTTAACAATATATTTTGACAAAATTATCATTAGGCATTAAGTTGGCAGCTTATTTTTTAATTCTCTTAAAAGGCAATAAAGCATGATAGATTTATTGAATTCTCATCCACGTGCACATGTGTTTATTCCTATCGAGGAATCTCCAGTGAGACTTATTTGTATTCGTTATAGTGAATAGTTCGATAGCTTTGTCATAAAAGGACAAAAAGTAAATACTTATTGCAATGTGATTCATGTTTGAGACATTTCGCTTTGGTAAGTTGCTTATCATGTTACTGTATCTGCGTTGCTTTCAAATGTATATTAGGAGTCTAAATAGTGGAGTCTAAGCAGCCCAACTGAGTAGAGTGACTGGGGATGATTTAGGGGGAGGCAAGCTGGTTTTGTTAGGCATCAGCGTCCGTAGAAACGGATTAGGATTAAATCGAGAGCGAATTGTTGATAATTTAATATTAAGAACGACACGTGGATCGAACCGGAATGAGATTAACTGAGAAGCAGTTGTTACTCACATGATTATTCGCAATCGTTGATGCGCAACGATTTCCTATTAACGTCGCATCATGCATAATTCAGCCCTGAACATGTATACAAAAAGACGTGAACGTGAAAATACATGAACCATCGATACGTGTTTATAATATTGACGTTTGTGCATCTGAACAAAGACACCAGTGTGCTTGAAGTTAGATATGCGCGATTTACTTTTTTACTCACGTTCACCCATAACAATCATATCGCCACTTGAACGTAAGCGGCTACTATTTGGAATCATGACTAGCAACGATTAACAAGATGTTAGTGTACGTTATATTTAAATTTCTGCATATCCGTACAGTAAGGGAAGCACGTAGCAGGAAGGGAATTTCCAAGTCAAGCTGCTTGAAGAAAAAAAACTATTAGATTAGAAAGTTGTTTAGCATTTGAAGACCTCAAAAGTGAAGGTGTGAAATTGTGTTACTAAGCGGGGTTGTCAGGGATTGTGTATCGAAGGGGCACAAGTGCAACTCGTTTAGTTTCTACACATTTTAAGCAGACATGTGCAAGTTCAACGACGTCTTTTATAAACCCATACACACATACACAATACTCACACACAGACACCGACACACACACACGCGCGCGCACACACACACATATATATATATAAGAGATAGAGAGAGAGAGAGAGAGAGAGAGAGAGAGAGAAATTAAAAAGTAGATGTATATGTCTGTGTGTGTAAATATTTAACTACTGGTTACATAACACTTAAATTTATATGAAATTGATTGTACCCCAACCACCTGTGATAGTCGAAAATTGCATATATAACGGGCGAATTAAAGCTTTTTTTAGAACTTTTTATCGTGTGAACACTCACGGACAGTAACCAGGTGGTCTTGCTGATTCCAAATACAAGAGAAGAAAAAGTAATTCCTGGAACATTGATGATAATAATAATAATAATAATAATAATAATAATAATAATAATAATAATAATAATAATAATAATAATAATAATAATGTTTTGTGAAGGGAATTGTTACATGGTGTCGAATGGTAAAGTTTTGTCTGGAATTGAGTTGGAGGTCAAGGTTTACAGATTTCGCCGAGTGAAAGAGCTTTTGATGGGAAAATTACGTAATTGATATGCACAAGTGATTTGGCCAGTTAGCCAATCAGGGTAAATCAAAGTATGACGTAATACAGAGGGATTAGTTGGATGAAAAACACAGACTCACTAAACCCCTACCCGCTACCTACGAATAAACAGACACCAAGAATGGTTTGTAATGAGTAAAATTTTTGTTTGGATATAGGAATAAGGCGTATAAGAAGATATACTGAAACGCAAAATGTTCATTTCAACTTGCCGACATATTTGTATTAAGTTGCACATGCGTAAAGTTATCATAGCTAAAGTTGTGTAATAAAAAATAGTAATCCTTCTGTCGGTTAAATCAAACGGTAGGGAATGCGGCTGGAGCACTAAATGTTTTGAGTTTTGATTAATGATGATAGTACCGCAGTCTTTTTCACATTTGAAATTATTACTATATATTAAGTAAAATGTCATATGTATTAAACAATGCGAAATCTACATAAATTAAAATATCTTTTAGCGTGTTAAAGGATCGGCAAGGCCGACCTCTGCTAGCATGACAATTATAAGCAAGCATTTTGATCCATCATTCATTTATTATTGATGAAAATCCCGAAATCTCGATGTGAAAGGGTACTGAACCTTCTATATATATTCAAGATATTTTGCCTAGATCTGGTACGTACCTAATTATATATATATATATATATATATATATATATATATATATATATATATATATATATACCAGCATTTAAGCCAGGCGTTGCCCGGGTGTTTGGAGGTGTATGCTGAGCAAAAAAAAAAAAAGAAAAAAAAAGGGGTAGTTGGAAGGCAGGCTCGAACCCGTACCGTGAAGGAGGAAAAGAACCGGAAAAAAATGACGAACCTTCTATATATATTCAAGATATTTTGCCTGGATCTGGTACTTACCTAATACATAGATATATAGATAGATAAGATATATATAGATATATATAGATATATAAGATATATAAAGATATATATATATATAGATATATATATATATATAAGATATATATATATATATATATATATATATATATATATATATATATATATATATATATATATATAAGATATGAGTATGAACCCATTAATGGATGCAAACATATTATCAATTTTTCAAAAAGTGTTCTTACAGAGATTGAAAATAGAGTTCTGTCTAGGGGTTTAGATTTTTGTATTCCCCCTACGAGTATAAATAAAGAGAGAACACTTTCTGCCTTTGAAGGTTTGTTCTCCAATGATGTTCCGAATTCCCCGGAAAAAAAAATCTGGGATGAAATCTAGTTTAGATACAGTAACACACCTGTTGATTATAGCGACTTTGTCTGGAACATAGCTCAATTTAAAACTATAAAAGCGTTAAGGTCCAATACTGATAGTTATATGTGTAAAACAGACAAATGTGCAGGAGTGGTGATTTTAGACAAATCGGACTACGTTGAGAAAATCGCAGTTATTCTCAATGATGTTTCGAAATTCCGTAAACTCAGCCCCGTCGAGTTGACGGGTAATACTTGCAAGAACGAGGCTAAAATGCAAAGACGTTTACTTGCATTATTTAAAAAGAAGGTTTTTTTGCAAGGACGTCTATGACAGGATCAGACGCTCTGGTATTCCACTGAGACCTATTTTATCAATGGTTGGTTCGACACAACATTCTTTGGCTCAGTGGCTTGTGGTTATTCTAAAAACTGTGCACGAGTTATATACCACGCACGGCATCCCATATTCTTTTCGGTTCGTTGATCGTGTACGTGGGTTGGATTCAAATGCAGAGACGTCTTTTATGTGCTCATTTGATGTCTCTAGTCTCTTTACCAACATACCATTGGATGAGACTATATGTACATGTACCGACGCGCTCTATGATGGTCGCCTGACTGCTCGACGGTTTTCTAAAGCGATTCTTATTGAACTCATTTTAATGTGCACTAAATCCGTGGAGTTTAGTTTTTGTGATATTATCCACTGTCAGGTCGACGGGGTTTCAATGGGGAGTCCGTGTGCCCCAACTTTAGCGGATATTTTCATCGGGTACCATGAATCCGTTATGTTCAATTCTACAACTAAACCCACTGCATATTTCAGATATGTTGACGACATTTTTGCTATTTTCCCATCGCAAGGTGAAGCGTCGATATTTTTTAATAGCTTGAATTCATTGCATGGGGCTCTTAAGTTCACTATGGAAAGTGAGAAGGACAATTCGCTTCCTTTCTTGGATGTTCTTGTCGAACGCTCAAGGGGGGGGGGGATTTCTCACTACAATTTATAGAAAGCCGACATTTACTGGCCTATATGTTAACTGGTTGTCTTTTGTACCAAAATCACGTAAGGTCGGCCTAATTAATACTTTGGTACATAGAGCCCTCATGATTTGTTCGCCTAACAGATTAGACGCCGAACTCGATAAGATCAGGGAAATATTCATCAATAATGGATATCCTGTTGACCTTATCGATGACTGTATTTTCAAAAAGGTTGCGGATTTTAAATTCCCTAAAACGTTTGGACCCTTGAAATGCCCGGTTTATTTAAAATTACCGTGGATTGGGGAAAAGAGTAATAAACTTTCCAAACAGATTCGCAGAAGTATTTACGACTGCTTTTATTCTGTGTGCTTGCGTTTGGTACATACTACAAGACCTGCTTTTGCGTCTTTTCGCAAGGATAGTTTGCCTTACATCCAAAATAGTAATATTGTATATCAATTTAAATGCCAGTGCGATGCTGGTTATGTTGGGCGAACATCCTTGCACCTTTTGACTCGTATAAACCAGCATGTTCCATCGAAGATCACACAAGGGAGGATGGGGTCTGGTGGTCTCCCTCCTTCTGCAGCCTTGGACTCTGCTATTGGCCAGCATTTGGTTGATAACCCGTGCTGTGCCGATATATATTAAATAGAATGGTTCGAGGTGCTACATAGAGCGGACTCCAAAAACATTTAAAGATTTTGGAGTCTGGCTCTATTGCGGTGCGTCAACCTTCTTTCTGCCGGCAAAAGGAAACATCCAACGCATTGTTTCTCTTTGGGGAACTTTGAATCTTTTCTCCCGTTTTTTTTTCTTCCCCTCGTTGTGCCAATATTTTAATCGTTTTTAAACGTTAATAAATTTATTTTAGTGTCCCCGTACTTTTGGCACATTCAATAAGTTCCCCATTAGAACTCTTTATTTTCGACATAATATTATTTTGTACGCTATCGATTTTCTCCTGATGAGATGATATAGCCGAAAGAGCTCTTGAGAAACTTCCGCTTATTATTTTCAAAACTATATATACATATATATATATATATATATATATATATATATATATATATATATATATACTAGCATTTAAGCCAGGCGTTGCCCGGGTGTTTGGAGGTATATGCTGACCAAAAAAGTGGTAGTAGGAAGGCAGGCTCGAACCCGTACCGTGAAGGTGGAAAAGAACGGGAAGAAACGTGAAGTCTTTGATGTTAAGACCACCGTCAAACCGGAAGTGGCGTAGGTTTAAATTAAGACTAGACAATCGAAAAGAGATGGTGACATTCGAAATATCGGAAACAAAAGCGACCTCTCTGAAGAAAAGTAAACAGTGGAGGGTGAAAAATTAATGTTTTTAGCCAATTCTTCGGTATTTGTCGTCTGAAAGGTCGAGCTTCAGAGCGATAATGATTTTGTACACATACATCGCCTCTGTCAAAAGTTTTAGGCAGACATGCAAACATACATACATACATTTATATAATGATAGCTCAAATTTTCGACCCAAACCGATTAAAAAGCTTCTCCAAATCTCTGGATACCCTTTATTTAAATTTTCAAATATTTAGACCAAAAATTGTCCGAGTAATTTGGTAGAGACCGCAGGGGTCAAATCTTTTAAAACTTTGACTCCTATTATGACCACTTAACATTTATTGTTTTGGGCTCAAATCGAGTTATTAAGTTAAATCCATGTCCAAGGAACCTATATCTAAAATTTCAATTGTTTATACCCAAAATTAGCGGAAGAGTTTGGTAGAGTTCTCAAAGGTCAAATCGTTGGACTTTGACCCCTTAACAGGGAAATTTCTAGCCGAAAACAGATTACAAAGATTTTTCCAAATCTCAATACCCGGTATATTAAATTTCAAGTGTTTAGAGTGAAAATTGACAGAATTATTGCGTAGGGAAATGTACACAGACAGACACACACATACACTTTCAGACGATATCTTTTCCATTTGCCGTGCGTTTTTTTTTTTATTTCAGCAGGTATATTATATATATAATAGCGCCCAAACGTAAAAATAATTTTAAATACACCAAGCTTCAAAGGAAAAGAAATGGAAAAGAAAACAACAACATTTGTTCCTGACGAAAATCGGATGTAACGATAGAAAGCGCTCGAGAAAAATATGGTTGAACAAGAACTTTTGCGCGCCACTCTATATAATATGCCTACCGAAATTAAAATGATCGCTCGGCAAATAGGAAAGGTATCTAGAAAGATTGGAAAAAGGAATAACTGTCGTGTTCAATCCGACGTATATATAAATATATATATATATATATATATATATATATATATATATATGAAAAATAAAAATAAGACAAATGCAAATCTAGTAGGAATCTACAACGCTTAATAGCAAAGAACTCTATATGGCTGAGTTTCGTTAAAACGGAATTCTGTAGCGAATTGTTTGAAGACATCGTTTCAGTTTAGCAGTTTCCTTTCGTTGTTCTGTCCAATTTGTAAGATGTATCATTAAACATCGATTAAATTAATCAATATGTCGATTAATGCCTCGCTCAAATATTCCAGTTTTATTTCCACTTGTCACAATGACCAAACTTCCGGCCTCTAGTGTGATTACGAGATGTTAATGGCCACCACGGTCAATATAATAAATTAATACCTCGTTTAATTACATTAGTTTTCTGCAACATAAAAGCAAATTATGCAACGACATTTGTTATGGCCTTTATTTCATCATTTATGTGACTACTCGCACGTGCTAGTACACATGCACAATAATGTCTCCCTGTCCCCACTCTCTTTCTCTCCGTCTCTCTCTTTCTTTCTTTATCTCTCTCCCTCTCTCCATATATATATATATATATATATATATATATATATATATATATGTGTGTGTGTGTGTGTGTGTGTGTGTGTGCAAATGAAATTTAGGTGTACAGAAGGCAAGATAATGCAAAGATGAAACGGATAGACTAACATTGAACCAATTTAAGGTATAATGGTAGAAACCGGCCATTCCGTTTCACTTCATTGATTCAATATATGTGTGTATTATATATACATAAAAAGGCTTCCTTTAGTCTTGACAGACTTTGGATACCCACTGTAAGGTACCTATGCGTGAAATTTTTGTGGTAAGTGTTGCGCAATCTATGAATACCAGTGGCAATTGGAGGTTCAGGACGACTGGAAATAATGCCGAGATAAACGGAAAGAACAGACAGCGTCTAGCATTCCTAAATGGTCACCCATCTCATACTAGCCAGGCTCAACTTCGGTGATCCGACGACAACTTGTGTGTCAACGTGATTATGCTGTATATATATATATATATATATATATATATATATATATATATATATATATATATATATATATATATTCAACAGCCAAACAAC
Source organism: Euprymna scolopes (assembly GCF_053919585.1). Taxonomy (NCBI): domain Eukaryota; kingdom Metazoa; phylum Mollusca; class Cephalopoda; order Sepiida; family Sepiolidae; genus Euprymna; species Euprymna scolopes. The sequence goes on along the minus strand of NC_136508.1, from coordinate 81,061,216 downwards.
GTCGCAGCCCACAAGAGCCATGACAGTCAACGAATCGGAAGTCCAAGACTCGAGTTTCGCCCTCATTTGGGCTAATCAGTTAGATACAGCCAAACTCATTATTCGGAACCCGAGCCCCTTGCATGCAAACGCCACGCATACAAGAAATTCTATTAATTTTATAAAACCTATTTGGACGCAATACATCCCGGTAAACGACGCCCTGAAAAAGCTAATATATATATATATATATATATATATATATATATATATATATATATATATATATATATATATATATATATATATATATATGCGTTTTATTTTTTATTACCGTATCTTTCTGTTGTTACATTATTTTTTCAGCTACCCGGCCGTTTTTTTTGGCCGTCTGTAGCTTCCTCAGACTTTTACAGAAATGTTCGCTATGATGGGATGAAAGACTGAATGATGTCAGGGGAGGGGTGCGAGAAGAGCGGAAAAAAGAGAAAGGGAACAAGGGGGAAGGTGGGAGAGGGGTGTTTGGTATGTCGGTAATGTTTTAGTTTGAGGAAGCTACAGACGGCCAAAAAAAAAAACGGCCGGGTAGCTGAAACAATAATGTAACTTAACAGAAAGATACGGTAATCTCTATATAAATAAAATGAACTCATTTTTCCCGTCGGATTTTGACCTTAATAGGATTAAAAATCAAGATATTTCATGCAAATATAATATGAACAAACGGCAGAACAATATCTGAGGTGTGTTATAGGCTTATTTTTTCTCAAATTCCTCGATAATCTTAGATTTCTATACTTTTTCTGCTGAGAAGTTACGGGCAAAATCGGTTAAGATCAATGGAAGTGGTAAAATATTTTCTCTCTAATAAATTCCTCCTCCCCCTGCCACCACTTAACACCGTTTGGGGATCGTTCACAAGGAACAGTTGAGAAGAGAACACCGGTTTGGCTTCGTAGTTCTTTCATGTGAAGTTATTTAAAATCACTAAACTAAGCTGCGGTGCTCTGTGGCGTAGTGGTTAGCGTGCTGGACAATTCACATTATATTTTCACGTTCGCGCCGACCTACCGTAGTCGTTTTTTTTTTGTTTTTTTTTCCTAAACAACTGGAATGGACTTTTCTTGGTGGCCGAACTGTTAACGTTGCAGATGTTTTTTTTTCACACTTTATTTTCCTACTTTTACTCATGACTCCGGGTTTGATCCTTCCTACTTACCTACTATAACATTTTTTAAAACTCCCCCCCCCCGTCCCGGAAACAAACACTTGGGCAACGCCAGGTACCTCCGCTAGTAAAAAATAAAACGCATATTTGCTCTACAACAGTATTGAGCACTTTCTTCAGGTTTTTATTAATAACCATTTCTACTAAATATATATATATATATAAAGAGAGAGAAAGAGAGCGAGAGAAAGAGAGAGAGTGAGAGAGAGAGAAGAGTTATATTTAACTCCAACTCTAAAGCGCTAAAATATGAAGGCAATGTAAATGGCCACTGACCAAAAATAAAGCGTTTATCCAGTTTTAGTGGTATATGGGCAGTTATATTGGCTCGCCCGACTTAACAGCGTCCATTAATGAAGAACATACATTGTAACTTTTGACGACATTTTTATTTAATAATTAAAGCCCAGAAAAGATTGTTTTAATGGTAAATATTCAGATAATATTTACATACAAATATGTGTCATCTTTACGACATGACATATATATATATATATATATATATATATATATATATATATATATATATATTATTATTATTAAATGGAATTTAAAAATGTGGAGAGCTTCTTTTTGTGTGGTCATCGGTATATATGAAGTTCAACATATGAGGGTTACGTCTAATATAGAAATAAATTTCAGTCAAAATAAATATATATGAATTTATTTGTCAGATCAGAAGCAGCAACATCTATTTGTCTGTCTATCTAGCCGTTTATCTAATTATATGTGTATCTATCTATACATGTGTTTACAAAACAACATAAATGAGACGAAATATTTAAGCAGTATACCGAGAAAAGAAATAAAAAAAAGAAAATATATGGGATTATAAGATATACAGGTCAGCAATAGGTTAACATTGAAATATAAGGGTTTTGTAACGATCGGCAACGTGTATTTTATGTTTTCGGTGAGTGATTTGCATTCATTTTTTTTTTTTAATATTTCGAGATTCCATCGATATCCAGTTGTGTCGACGGGAAGCGGGAACGGTCCTCAGTTTCTGAGTTTCTGAGGGCTGTGAGCCAGAGAGGCTAGCTGCAGTATGCCGGCTGGAGCATTGATTACTCCACACAGCGAACTAACCAGGCATTCCCGTCAACGGCGAATAGGCTGAAGGTCTAATGTTTGGGGCTGGAGGATCACTAAACATGTTGGCGGTGGGGGAGGGTTATGGAGGTTAAAATCAATCACGATGCAATCACTCGATTGGGATGAGGAGGTGTATAAAAAAGGGCTGGCATTTTGATCAATTAAGTACTTCTGTAATGTAACTGATAAATCAATATACCTAATTAGTCCCTTTAGAATTGTATGAAAGGAAGTTCTCTGATTTTGGTTCCCTTGACACCCCGACGAGGACGGAATTGCTATATGATACTCTGCCGCCAGTTAAGGATCCGCTAGGCGCCGTAGGGATGGTGCAAACTGTTAGGCTAGTTAAGATGTGGACCTGCCTCTTTTCCATGACTTTGGTTTAATAATCATGCCCCCCCCCGACCCCGGATGTGGTAAAGTCAGGGTGAATCTGTATTTTAAAGGGCATCTTGGAAATTAAGGTGCTAACCACTAGATAGGCTGTAGCAAGGATTTTCTGTTTTGTTCTCCAATATTAGTAGTATGATTGAATGTCAATAATGACAGAAGGCGTAAGCCTGTGGAGTTGAATTCTTTTGGTAGCTCATGTGGAAAGAAGAGCTTATCTATAAAGTCAAAGACGATGATCCGTCCGGGTTCATGAGGTAAAGGGTCCCGATTTGTGTTATTTCTGTTGATTGCCGAGGATTTTATCGAGCATGAGTAGTGTCCATGAGAGTGGAGAAATGCTCATGGAATTTGAATTTCGTTTTACTAAAAGACCATGGGGACATAGGTCGTAGTTTGAACATGGCGAAATGATTAGCGCCACACGATATTAATTATGGATAATATTTTACAGTAGATTATTGTATGCAGCTTTAGTTCCTCTAAATTTAAACCAGAGAAGTATAAAATGTATGCCTTCGACATTTTGATAAAAAGGGGATGAAGGAATGTAAAAGTATATCTGGAGAAGCAGTAAATTACCTGTTTATCTGCCTATCTATCTGTCTATCTATCTATCTACCTATCTATCTATCTATCTATCTTTCTTTCGATCTAAATATGTATATATATATAATTAGCTATCTATCTAGCGATAAGTGATCAACAGAGATTTGAAGTCATGTTTTGACAACATGTCAAACCCTTTGATCGGTCAAGTTTGCATCGGAAGATGCGAACGGGGACTGGAAGTGACATGTCACGTGTTTCGGTTTGCAAGCATTGTAGGTAGTTGGATTGGAGACACCGAGGTATACTGGTGGGCTAAAACCGGGTCTCCTCATAAGGTAGGGAGGAACGCAGAATGAAGACAGAAAAATCCCCAAGCCAAAGATCGTCGATCATTCCCTTTTGCTATGATGAATACATGGGAGTGAATAAAATACATTAAATCTCACATCGCCTTTAGTCCTGTCTTGAAGTATTTCTTTAAACAGATTCCAGCTCCCTCAAAGACGGTTGACGAACCTCCTAGCAGAAACAATAGAAGAAACAGGTATGTCGTCATGTATATGTTTTGACACGTATGCGCCAACACCTAGACGAATCATGTGACCGTAAAATAGATATTAATGATCTGAGAATAGCAGTTCCTTACACAATAATATTTATATGACCCGCTGATTAATCAAGGAAATATCAGTATGATTTTAATAACAACACAAAATATAAAACGTACGTTAATTTGCTACCGTATTCACGCGGTCATATAGACATCTCTCCGCAACATAAAATTTATATATACCTATATTTTTTTTATATATATATATGTGTGTGTGTGCGTCTGTGTATATTATTTAGATTCTTTGGTTTCTGTTGTCCTCTTCAGTGTTATTTTCACCACGTTTCGGTCGATGTAACCTACGACCTTATTCAAGATGATCTTGTCGAACTTTGAAATCGTTCAGTCGAACTTGGGATTCTGCACGGCATTTGAAACGGAACTTTTTATATAATCTATAAGGGTAGCATGCTCAAGGACTCACAATAGTATAATCTCTAGGGGAATGAAAATTACATTTAAATTTTACCAAGTGCTTCATTCACTCTGACCACGTGTGAAAACAACGCTTCAGATGAGAACAGGAGTTTGAAGAAATAATACGAATAGTCAATCGTCATTTCAAAATTAAAAAAAAACGGGATGCACAACACACACACACACACACGCGCAAACATATATATATATATATATATATATATATATATATAAATATATATATGTATATATATAAATTACATGTGCGGACTTTCTTTTTGCCGCCTGTATATATATATATATATATATATATATATATATATATATATATATAGTTACATTAAATTTTAAGCAAAATTTAATGTAACTATTTAAACAAACTATACCTCATTTGATTTGTCTTTTATTCTTCTATAATTGTGCTTGTTCATATTCGACTTTTAATTGAAATATTCTAGTCTTCACGTCAACTAAAAAAATAATAACTTCAAATTCAGGAGGCAAAAAGAAAGTCCGCACAATGGAAAAGTGTTATTTTAATGTAACATTAGGACATTAATACAACACAAATACAACAAGAGCACAATGAACTAGTTCATAATTAGTAGCATGCCCCTTCTACAATTTGACAGCCTGCAATCTTTTTGGAATTCCTTGAATAAGACTGCAGCAATGCTTCGGGGAAAAGGCATCACACTTTTATTTAATTTTTGTGTAAAGTTCTTCCAATTTTGAAATCTTATCAATGCGTAGCGGTTACTTGATATAATGCTATACGTTTTCAATAGGATTGAGGTTTTGAGATTGTGCAAGCGAAGTATAGGCCCTGAACCTTGGTGCTAATAATGGCCATACCAAAACTGAATCTCCACCACTTTGCAGCGTAGGAAGTGACCACATAAGATTAAATTCTTCGTCTTCCCTTCGACGGACTTACTGCCTACCATCACTTCCTAGCCTATTGAACTTGCTTTCGTCGCTAAATAGCACTTTTGACCAATGTGAAGAGGGATGATCTTCATTGCACCTGAAGACATTCAGACGGTGTTTTCTGTTATTTACAGAAATCATTGGCTTGCGTCTTGCAACATATCCTTGCGAATTAAATTCCTTTAATCCGTTCTTGACAGTAGAAAGAGAGCACTTTTTAACAAGATTGCACTGTTGTTGGATTTTCGGAGCCGTTTTAAATCTGTTTCTTAGGCTGCGGATCTAGATAGCATTGTCTTCCCTGTTAGAAGTAACTGTGGTACGACCAGATGTAGGTACATCACGAATACTGCCGGTGTTTTGGTGCTTTTTGCCCAGTCTTTCATACCGTTTTCTCATCACATTTCAATCGATATGATCAACCAGAAAGGTGGAGATAAATGAGCTCCTGACGATCACTAAGAGAAAGTCGTAGCATATGGACTAAATGTTACGTTGTATAATCTGGAAAACAACAACTACGATTAGAGAAGCTTTGTTGCCCGATAGTTGATATTTTAAACTGATTTAGAGGCGATAATTTAAGCTGGCTTAAAGCAAATTTGTTGCAGCGGACTTTCTTTTTGCCTCCTGAATTTTAAGTCATTTTTTTAAATTCACGTGAACACTAGAATATTTCAATTAAAAGCCAAATATGAACAGGTAAAATTATAGAGATACAAAAGGTGAGTCAAATGTGTAAACAGTTACATTAACTTTAACTTTAATTTGCATTTTTTTTAATTACAAGTGCGGACTTTCTTTTTGCCGGCATTGAATATATATATATATATATATATATATATATACACACATTACATATATATATATATTATATATATATATATATATATATATATATATATATATGAAGGCTCCCTTCAGTCTTGACAGACTATGGATACCCACTGTAAGGGTGCCTGCGCGTGAAATTTGTGCGGCAAGAGTTGCGCAATCTCCAACCACGCCCCTCCTGAGTCAACATTGTTGCATACCAGTGGCAAGTTGAGGTATAAGACGACTGGAAACAATGCTGAGATAAGCGGAGAGCACATACAGCGCCTAGAATTCCCAAATGGTCACCCATCTGGTATTAGCCAGGCTCAACGTTGTCTTAACTTCGGTGATCTGACGAGAACCGGTGTGTCAACGTGATTATGCCGTATATATATATATATATATATATATATATATATATATATATATATGTATATATATATGTATATATATATATATGTGTGTGTGTGTGTGTGTGTGTGTGTGCATAGATCATCGTATAACGATTAGATCACTGTCTTACTGACGTAAATGAACATTTAAAATTAAAATGTTTAAATTCAACGTTATTTCACGCGGTTAATGGTAGCCGAATGGATTACGTCTTCGCTAATCGAGCCAGAGATGTCTCGTGTTGCGGGGTTCAAATCGTTCGACTGGTATTTATCGTGACACCCTGCACTGAAAATTCCCGAAAGGATGAAACACTAGTGCCTGTAGGTATTCAATTTTTATAGTAAAAAATAATTATATATATATATATATATATATATATATATATATATATATATATATATATATATATATATATATATATATATATATATATATATTAATTATATAATGGAATCCATGGCGCTATGGGATATAAAAAAAACTATTCGCCAAGTGAATCACGTTAATTGCTGATAAAATCTTATATAGGCACATGATTGCATTCGTATATATCATCATTGTGACATTTAAATAATATAATGTAATATATATATATATATATATTACATATATATACATACATATTTATCTATATACACATATATATATATGTATATCTATATACACATATATATATGTATACATTTCAATGTATATATACACACATTCCAATACATTTTCGATTAAATGTCATTAAAAGTGGGTCATCCTTAAGTATTATGTCTGATCAACTAAATAGAAATAAATACCTATGGGTCTGTCACTTTAATAACGAATTCTCATGACTCATTATTCTATAATGGCTTCATTCAACTCTGGGATTTTGAGAGATTATTCTTAATGAATAATCCATGAGGTTATCTATTGATTATAACTGAAACTTTATATTGTGCTAATATATTTGTGTTCGAATTAGAAATTGGGACATATCCGGTTTGAATATTTTGTGTGATATTATGCCATTCCGAATTTTCATGTGTATATCTACATTTTTTTTTTTTTACAAAAAAGGAAATATGTGCAGAAATACAGAGAGTAAAAAATAGACCGTTTTACTTTTGCAGCTTCCTTACTCTTGTGCTCTTTATATTGTCTCGAAGTCTTTATATTTCGTGAGCGATGGTTTTGGATTTCTTGGTGCAGAATCTAACCGTTTAAAACTTATCGTTTCATAGCTTGTAGCCTTGAAGTACTATTTTTAGCTCCGTATTTTATGTGGCTTCATGCTATCTATGGAGTCGTTTTAATTAAAAAAATAAACTCTCGTTAAGTTTATTTTTAATAGATTTGAACAAAATGAAGTAATATTTAGAGATATTTTTGTTTTCTTAATTCTTCAATATTCTAATTCTGGTTAATTAAGATTATTAAATCATTTAATTATGCAATTAATGTTAGGCTTGTGTAAACCTGTTCTCGTCAAATTATTTAAATTTAAGTAGCGTCGAAATTAGCCACAACTGAAATAGGTGACGGCTTTTAAGTAATGCGTGAGGGGAATGTGTACATTAGTCTATCGGCCAAGCATCATTTGCATTAATATCATCGGTTAAAGTGAAAAATAGTGGAAAAGACTATATTTGCTAATTTCAACATGAAAACGTTAAAATAATACTTTTTCTTCATTTATATCAAAATTGACCTGAATAATCATTTATTAATGCGTACAAGATCAGTACTGTCATATAAAGTACGGATAGAAACTGTGCAACTCTTGAAAGACTACACACGTTTCATCACGAAGACACTTTAAAACAATATGTACATGGATATATAATATGAGGAAATCCTTTTTCAATTAGTTTCCATCCCTCTCTCTCTCTCTCTCTCTCTCTATATATATATATATATATATATATATATATATATATATATATATATATATATATATCTTATGCAGGTACAAATAGTAATAAGAAAGTATCAATATTTACAGTTTTAATCATACTATGAGAAAAGGGCACATTATTTACAATAGAGCAGAAACATACAAATAAATGGCAATGTTGCAAAACAACATAATATATAGTTTAGTGTACAAAAATATCGTAAAATAATTTTTTTTTCATTGAGTTGCTAAAATTTGTACTTTTGTCTTCAGAGAAAATCAATAGTAAATTCCTTGACCATTGAAGACATGAGATATGAAATACTTACATCTCTTGATAGACACACTATGAAGAAACTTTTACAACCACATTTTTACATGAATTATAACAGGAAATTTAACCAATCAACTGAACACGCTTACCAGATCCTTTTTTGAATTATTTTTTTATTCTTCACAGGTTTTACATTTCCCTTTGTTTTTGTGAATTTCTTCACATCCACACTTTCTAGCCATTCAATTTTCATACTTCATAGTACGTTTCTTTTTAACTTCAAATACAAAACGCAACTATCAATATCGCCATGAACATGGAATATGTGATTACATCAAGGACACTTTTCCCTGTGGCAGGGACATATCCAAAGAAGACGCCAAAGCATCCCTACATGTGCTTTAGAGTAGCGCTTATTCACAGCACAGCATTTATATTTGCCCACTACCGTCTTTACAATGATGGAATAGCTATCTTTAAGAGTATCGCTCAGCAAATTGATCATACCCTGTCTGCTTATTCCTCAGCTAATATTCACACCTGTAGAGATTTTAATGTTCCAAATTTTGAATGCTTATTTCACTCAAATAAAACGGATGAGGAAGGATATTATGTTATGATTCTCCCTCTCTTATGACCTAACTCAAATTGTTAACGAACGTACTCGGGTATCCAATGTTGATGGACAATTTGCAAGTTTTTATATCTTTTTCTAACAACATGCCTTGAACTGTGCTCATCTTCAGATCTGTCTGACTCGATTGCCTCAATAAAGATAAAAACAAAGTATAACAAAACATCCATCCCTCTCTCTCTAAAATACGCTTAAATATGATATTTTGATTAATGCAGATTCCGTATTTATTACTAAACTAGCTGTACTCTGCCACGCGTTGCTGTGGCTCGATTGGTGCAATGGAAAAATCCCCATATTAAGAGCGTCTCTAACCTCCCCATATTAAGAATGGCTTTTGAAATAAATACCACAATTCTCCCCATGTTAAGAACTGCTTTAGAAATAACCCCTCCCCAAACCTACCCATGTTAAAAATTGCTGAGGTGGACCTAATGTGAAAAGTTACCTTTTGTTTTTTTTTTAATAAATTGTTAGTTGAAAGCACAGAATAGTTACCAAACACCCCCCTCCCCGTGGTAAGAATGGCTAAAAAAATAACGGTTTTCTTGCTAGAAGCTTATCTGTATTTCACCTAACAATTTCTGTAATGGAGAAAAAGCATTCATACTTTCTTATAAAAAAAACAACTTCTGTTAAAAAAAAAGTGTACTTTCAATTTTGTTAAAAGTGTTCTGAAACAAAAAAAAAAGAAAAAATACTTTAACCTAACAATTTACGGTAAAAAGCAAACCCCCAACAATCGACTGACGTTTTCTTTCACATTTTTTTAAAAAAAATTTTATAATTTCACGATATCTTATTTTTTAACAATAAATTGTTAGTTGAAAGCACAGAATAGTTGCAAAACACCCTCCGCTCTCCACTGAAAAAAAATAAAAATAAAAAAGGATTTATTTCAGCACGGTACGAAAAGTGCATAAAAAAGTGTACTTTCACCTAACAATTTTAGTTTTAATAATAAAAATAAAATTTTGGGTACTGTGCTGAAATAATAATGTTATTATTTTGAAAGGCATTCCTTATATGGGAAGGATGTTTTTAACTAATCTGTGCTTACACTTTACAGGTAAAAAGAAAAAAGAAAGTACCGAACATTTCATTTTTATTGGTCAATGTTTTTCATGTTAAATAAAATAAGACGCATGTAATCATTTCAAAACTTCATCTTGCAGTTTATTCATTTTTTAATTTGTTAAACACATGATCACATTTTCAATAAGTATGTTATTATATTTTACCCATTTAAAGTTTATAAAACATGTAAACAAACTTTTGCTCGATACGGGTGACGACTTTTAAGAGGCCCTTTTAGTGATTACCTGGTTCGAGGATATATGTGCAACTAAACGGTAAATGTGTCCAAAATAATCGGTGTTATTTTACTTTAAGGCTCGTCTCACGTTCGTATATAAGAAAGTATTTTTTGTAGAGTTCGGTGTGCTTAGAACGAATGTGCAGACCGTTCCATCGCAAAAAAGTGGGTGATCAATTTTCGGTGTAAATTTAACTTAGAATGAGCACCCACCTTGTGGCCACCTGAGAGAGCGTCATTTTTGTGTGTTTATTGGCTGAACTCTGGGACTATTTTCCATTTCACAGCCCTAGCCTGTGTTTTCGCTACGTACGAGCATAGACGAAGGCTGGTAAAGATGCACTCGCGTACCGAAATGCCTTGTAAAAAAAACTTTTAGCTAATAAACACGAAAGAAAATGCTCCCTCT
>NC_136508.1:81015301-81045301 GCF_053919585.1 Euprymna scolopes | reverse complement strand
TTTAATACCTAGTAATATGCTGTTTTGGGGTGAAAAAACGATAAAATCTCACTGGATAATAATATATAACCAGGGTATACAGGTGTTGTGCGTAGCAAAGTCGGTTTGTTTGCATAGAATAACTATAAAAGAAACACTTTCCTTTACATGTAAACAATCTTAGCAACAAGGACGAATAAGGCAATACTCCATAGTCAATGGATTTCATGTGTTGACCAGTTGATCTTTTATCACATTACATCTTCAAACCTAAGTCCATATTTGATACGTGATGCCTTAGAAGATCACACAGGTCAAAAGTAGTGATCAGAAATTGATGTACACTGACCGATGGTCAGATAATAAAAATGAGTGAATTTACTCAAATCGGTCGATATAATCGGAAGAAGGGAATCCGCCTGATAACGTTTTCGGCTGCCAAAGCAATGGTTATGTTCAAAAGCGGATCAAGAGAGTTGAAGAAAAAAGGGGACATGACAGTAATAAAAACGTGCTCGGATTTTATTTTGCGTCGTTAGCCACGATCGAACTATAAAAAATGTGTTTTTGAACAATGGGGAAAGATGAGAGACGAAATCACACTGTATAGACAAGTGGTATTTAGTTATACTTACGCTTCTTGCACATGTGCACGATTCAGTGGTTGGATAAACCAATATTCTCAGATTTTAAAGCGCTTTCTCTGCGACAGAGAATGCGTATTCTTCATCTAGCCTGTTGCGATTTACTTAACGATACAATAAATGACTGCACATCTAAACCGGAAAGACGATACAATTAATTTAACGTTGGATCTGAGTCATCCGCTGTCATCTCTTATCTGGCAAAAATTCTGCGAAATAAGGAAAGTGTCATTTTTCCTTTAGCAATGAAAACGGCTACATTCCGCTCCGTTCTATAAGCGAAGAAGTTTGGCGTGTGTATTCAATGATTAGAACTCATTGCATGAGTTCACCACCAAGAATTGTGTTACAATCCGGAGACAGAATATGGTAATCTAGTAAGAAGCAGTGAAGGGAGTGACCCATTCCTTAGGAATCGAATTTCTGCTTGGCCAGTAAACGGAGACAGAGAGATTTGAATAACTGGAGTTAGAAAACTAGTGAACTGATTGCAAGTGTCATTATATATGCGTAGAAATTAGATATAGCGACTTATGTTCGATCAAGATATACCTTTATATATATGGATAATTAATGAAATGGGATTTCGAAGCAGGGATCGATACCAGTCGTTTTTTTTCATATTAATATTTGCATTTTTCTGAATTGCAAATGATATCAGAAGTCTCTCCCTTTCTCTTTCTTTCTTTCTTTCTTTTTTCTCTCTCTTTTTCTCTCTCTCTTTCTCTATCTCTCTCTGTCACTCTCTCTCTCTCTCTCTCTCTCTATAATGTGCGTTTATGTGTGTAGCTATGTTTTTACATGAAATAAACATCAGTGTAAAAGGTTATATTTTTCAGGAATTGCTGACTCATGAAAAATATTAGAATAAAAAAACAAGTAAATTGATGGCATATCATGAATAGTTTATTAGAATCTACATAATAAAATTTCGTTTAAGCCGTATTTTAGTTATGTCTTATTAAACAGAAGATGTAATAAAAGCAATATTAACAATAGGTGGTTGTCGCATTCCACTACGGAAAAAAATTTGTAAACTATGGAAATATATTCCTATTCTACATCTATTTGATAGGGTAGAATCAAAGCAAAAAACTCTCGATACAGAAATAATATAACGTCAAGAAACAAATGCCGTGTTACAAGATAGGTTTCAGGGTGTAACAAAAACAGTTCTTTTTCATACACCACATTAATGGTTTCTGAAAATAGTGAAAATATTTGAATATGATCGAGTTTTCCAATTTTCTCCGCCACACATCTGGAGAAAAGTTAAATGACACCATCGACAAGTGTTTTAGCTCTCACAATACAGAGTTTATCACTACAATATGGCATAATAATACAAGAATAAAAAAGCATTGGAAATGCAAAAAGATATAGGGATAGTATGCCAAAAAGTATACAACAAGATAGCTATGAATGGCTAGGCACATGGAAATAGAAATGCATCCAAAGTATAGCCCGAATGCTTTTCTCCAATCTTCATTCCGTGCCATCATTACGGTTGTAAAAAGCTATAGGGCTATACATTGGATGCAATTCTATTTCCATGTGCCTAGCCATTCATAGCTATCTTGTTTGTATACTTTTTGGAATACCATCCCTATATCCTTTTGCATTTCCAATGCTTTTTTATTCTTGTTAATTAGTATTTTTACTTACAGTCTTATTTTTAAACTTACATTCATGATAGTATTGTCTTTGCTAGGAGGCGGCTCATTGCCGCCTCCATTAGTAGCAGGTCGCTTCCTGCTGGGCTTTAGGTCTTTTTATAATAGTTTGTGCATGAGGCAGCTTTTTTCCCCTTGGGATCCCTGTTATACCGTGCTTTTGAGTCAGCACGTGAGGCAGCCTCCTTTTTTCTGGTTCTTTGTTATAAAGAGCACGTGAGGCAGCTTTTTCCCTCGGAATCCCTGTTATACCGTGCTTTTGAGTCAGCACGTGAGGCAGCCTTCTTTTTTCTGGTTCTTTGTTATAAAGAGCACGTGAGGCAGCTTTTTTCCCTCGGAATCCCTGTTATACCGTGCTTTTGAGTCAGCACGTGAGGCAGCCTTCTTTTTTTCTGGTTCTTTGTTATAAAGAGCACGTGGGGCAGCCTTCTTTTTTCTGGTTCTTTGTTATAAAGAGCACGTGAGGCAGCCTTCTTTTTTTCTGGTTCTTTGTTATAAAGAGCACGTGAGGCAGTTTTTTCCCCTCGGGGTCCCTGTTATACCGTGCTTTTGAGTCAGCACGTGAGGCAGCCTTCTTTGCCTCAGGATTTGCATGATACTTAATTTTTATTATTTCAGCATTTTTCTGATAGTATTCTTTTTGCTCAGATAATACCTTGACTTTGTTTTTTTCATAGTCTATATTTCTCTGGGCTTTTTTACTACGTGCTGACTTTGGCATTTTTTATTAAATGTAAACATATAACACTTATGTGTATCTTACTATAATGTCACTTATCTTATAGCAAGACAACTCTCGTAGAATTGAGATACTGCCCCGTCACCAATAGTTAAAGTGTGGAACGGTATATACACCAATAGTGTAGTTGTTATCTTTATATGAAGTCCTAATCAGTGACAGTGTGAGGTTATTTGGTTAATTTATTGTAGTTTATTTTAGAAAACTTACTTGTTTTTATTAGTATATTGTGTATAGTAGCCACAATATCTAGTTATTTTTGTGGCTAGGGCTTGGATTTTGATTCTTTTTGGTCAGCTTCCAGTGAGTTCTTAGAAGATGACATTCTTGCAGTTTCTTTTGCGGTTAATTTAACTTATTTCCTTTGGCGTTTGGTGAGTTCTTAGAAGAACTGGTCTGATCTAATTTTCTTAGCGAGCGAAGAGATTCAGCTGCATTTAACAATGGTTGCTATAGTGTATTTTTGCGCATGCGTGAGAATTTCAAGTTTCCTCCTTATTTTTCAATAGTTTGACAGTAGTCATGTGTCTTTCTGCCAAGAGCGACAGACGTCTGTGTTAGCCATGATCGTCTAGAGGTTAGGACCCCACGTTGTGGCCGTGCTAACCTAGGTTCAAATCCTGGTCACAGCATTGGCATTTTGCACATATTTTACAGTCCAAAATATGAAGAATTATTTGTTTTTATAACATTGTTTTTTGACGTCGCACTTGCTGATAGGTTACTCTTCTAACAATTTTGATCAACTGAGATAAAGATTTCGTGGTTTCATTAACGCTGGTGGGTTACTGTTTAAAGAAAAAAACCTTAACGTTCACCTCAAATATTCAGCGTCCAAGAAATATAGGCCACTGGCAAACTGGAACGTCTGTGACCATCCGGTGTATTATTTGGAGCTGTCCCTTTTGAGAGAAGTTCCGTGTTCGAAGTGGTCTGTCTACATTGGGTATATAGTGTTTAAAACTTGTTATTACACGTAATCTTATTTAATTATGGAGTTAGCTAAAAAGCGATGGGTCACTGCACTTCTCCGTGTAAAGAGCAGTCGATTGATGCTTGAACTGTTCTCAGGGGCCGTTCGTACACCGAGATACATCGTCTCAAAAGAAAGAAGAAAGAAGAAGAAAGAAGAAAGAAGAACAATTGGCCATTTTTGTACCCCTTTTTTTGCTCTCTTTTGACATTTTAACCGACGTTCTGACACTCGCTGGATTCGTAAGACGCATCTCTGTAAGAATATGTGCTTTTTGAAACTTATAAGTTGATTTTAGTTGAGATTTGGATAGTTTTGTTTTGTAGGCGTATATAGGCGTGTACGGGCCATCCCTATATAGAGAGTGCTACCGCCTCTCTGATTACTCACGATAAGTAAAGCCTAACCCATTATTCAAAATAGCACTGTATTCGAATCTCAAAAAAGATTCAGTCTGTATGACACCACACTGGCTTATAATAGGAATCGTGTACCTTATTCAAGTGATGTTGCCTATGGTAGCAGAACTCGGCTGTATACTTGGCCGGATTAAATTCCTTGTTCGAGAATCCTATAAGACAAAAGACCGAAATAAAAAGATATTTTATAGACTAGTTTACTGGTCATTTAGGGATGTGCAAATGACTGTTCTTAACTTCTTTACTAATTAACGTTAGAGAGAAAAGGAGAGCTTTAATAGAATATTTGATTATCTATATATCGCATATACAAATTACATTTTAGTCTTAGAAAAGTGATCGTTGATTTCGGGAAACTTCGACTGATTGAAAGCAAGAAGATGCATTTCTATTTCGTAGTTTCGTCTTTCTTAACTGAACACATTCAACACTATCCTACTGAGCTCAAGGTAAAGATGCAAAGTTGAAATCTGTAGAGATAAATAGATCTAGAGTTCTATTGTCAAAACTAAATAACGAAACATAAAGACATCTAATATACAAAATACAGAGTGACATACTTAAAAGTAGCCCGATCGTTCTAATCTTTCTCTTACGACCAACTGACACCACAAGACAAAATGTAATCCTGTTTTCAACAAGATCGCGCTATATGATACACGTCTCACATATCACTGACACGAGTTCCTGACATGTTTACGGAAGAGAAAGCAATAAGGAAAGGTTATGACGATCACGTTCGCCGGACTTGTCATCATGTGATGTTTTTTATCTTTGAGGGACTTTAAAACAAACTGTTTATGCAAATAATTCTCATAATCTAGGACAAATAATGGAGAACATTACTAATGCTATCAAGAGAATCACTAGAGAAGATCGACAAACAGTATCGGCAAACGCTGTTATGTATAGATATCACGAGAGAGCAATTCCAGCATCTTATATAAGATTACAGGTAAGTTACACAATAAATGAATGTACCTCTTCTCTACTACATTTTTCTGGGCTACTTCTAATAAAAAATAATAAAAATCTGTCAAATATTTTCCATCCATTACATAAACCGATACGTTCTTTCACACTCGCCAAGAAGGTATAATGATTGGACTTAGAAAGTATAAAGGATTTGAAATCAATTAAGTGATTTCGTTAATTATTTACTTCACTTACCTTTTTATTTACTTTTCTTCCCGTCAGTGAAACAGTTCAGATTTTTAGAAGTATATGGTTCGTTTAGCTAATAAAAGAATATATTATACTAAAAAGTGAACGATAAAAATATCGAAATAGTTGTTACTAGTATTATTTAACGTAATTTATTTTTTAGAAAATAACTTTCAAAAAGGGTAAACAACATTTGACATTAATAAGGAGATGAGGTGGTAGGTTCTGATTTTAAATTTGCCATCATATCTTTCATTTAACTGTGATACCGCGACACATATACAAAAACTAGCTAAAGTCCATGTCGACGTCTGGGTTCAAAAACCATTCTCTTTTGCACATAAGTGTAAATGAAAAAAGTTACATAGTAATATAAAGTGTATTATTTAGGTTTTTAATAATGATCGATGTCGCCTTAGAAATGATTGGAATGAATCGCAAAATCAACAATTGTCTGGTTAAAGATAAAAATCTATGAAAATTGCATAAAGTATTAGAATTAAAGATGCACCTTCAATCAACATGATCACAGATCAAACGAAAATATAACCACAAACAAAAAAGTAGACCTCAAGTTGTACATTAGTGTTCCTTATGCTAGATGCATGTTTTAACGAGGACTTTGATGCGGCTCTCCCAATGGATCAAAAGCGTCCCCAGATAATAACCTTGAAATTTCTACGCCCCGGTACAATATATATATATATATATATATATATATATATATATATATATATATATATATATATATAACAAATTTGGATTTCGAATTATATATATATATATATATATATATATATATATATATAAATGTGTATACATATGCATATATGTACATCCTTTGAAGTCCAAATTTGTTTAGATTTTTACACCTTAGCAGCTATTTTACCGACTAACAACCAAATGAACCCCGTTCCACAGGTTAAAATTCTTCTACATATCAAGGTTTAAGTGTGCAGACCAAACATTGGCAAAAACGTTTTGGTAAAAACTATTCATCAGACACAGAGACTAGGTTAGTTTATATATATATATATATATATATATATATATATATATATATATATATATATATATATATAACGCCATAATTTTTTCTCTATAGACTTAAAACTTGAAATATATGAGATTTGCCATGTAGAGATTTAGTCTTTAGCCGATGAAAATAGCTAATAAGGGGTTTAAATTGAAAAAAAAAATAGGAACTTTATTGGTGTAAGTCGACTTAAAATTGTCTTCGAGGCATACGCAAATATACTTTTATACGTTAAATTCGATTAAGTTTAACGTATTCTTGTCCAGTAGACGATAGGTCATATGACAATGATGCGGGCGTCATCGCTAATCGTTTTACTTTTAGTTATAGAAGATGCCACCTCATTCATATTTCGTAACTTTTAACATCACTACTATTTATTGAGTATAATATAATAATCAATAGAATATTGGCTCTATAAAAGTAACTACGAAATCTACATGAATTAAAATATATTTACGCGTAATTTACGACCGGGTCATGCCGGAGGGCACTATAATATATTGAGTAAAATATATAATCAGAAGACAATTGGAATTAAAATATCATATTTGAGCATATGGTAGGACCCGGCAAGCCGAGCTGCTTGCTAACATATACACTCATGAGCCCAAAAAATTGGCCAAGAGTGAAAGAAGAAAGAAATCGATTTTTCAATATTTTTCTATGAATTTTTGTTAATTTTATACTAAAAATTCCTATTTTGTAGATCATTATTATTATGGCCAATAATAATAAGTGAAAAAATTAATCCTAAAAATGGTAAGACCGCATCTTGGTGAGGATATAAAAAACCGAATTGCGGGATTAAGACTGTCTAAAATGATTACAAGCAGATTTTTGATATTTTAAGAAAAGAACATGTGAAAACATCTCTTTCTGTAGTGAAACAAATTAGTCAAAGTTTCCAAGTGTAACGCTTGGTAAAAGGGAAATCTGGATCTGGTCGCCCTAGAGCATCCACTTTGAAGGACGACCACAGTCTTAAATTAACTGTTTAAAAGGATCGAAACTTATGTTAACCATAGCAAAGAATAAAAACAGGGGCTGGAAATTCTCTTTCTTGATATACAATATCTAGACGAATGAAAGAAATAGTATTTTCCACTAACACGCGTGTAAATAAGCCATTTTTATCTAAGAAGAACATTAATGATAAAAATAGATGTTTCTCGTGTTACGGCATGAAAGATTCAGACTGGTTCAGGAATGTTTTTCGATTAGATAGAATCAAGATGCTGTCTTGTTAATGGTGCTCCCGATACTCGCGAATGATGCAATCGAAGAACTGGAGCATGATTTTCACCAAATTGCATAAAAATGGCAGTTAAACACGGGAATGGAGGGATAATGGTATGAGGAATTTTTACTACAGCAGGAGTTGGAGAACTTATTAGATGTGAGAAGTCAATCAATGCAAAGGAATACATTTGAATGTTAGAAACAAAACTGTTACTAAGTACCCAGAAGCTTGGAATATCCCAGAACATTATTTTTCAACATGATAATGCCCCTGCACACACTGCTAAAGTAACAAAAAAAATGGTTTTCTGATAATTCAATTGATGTGATGTTTTGGTCGGATCAAAGCTCCGATTTAAACCCAATCGATAATATTTGGTTCATTATATCTCGTGCATTGGCCGGAAGAACTTTTGAGAACAATGGCAAACTGTAGGAAGCTGTGCAAAGCGAATGGAATAGCATCTCCTCTTCACAGTGTTCCACTTTGGTTGAGAGCATGTCTAATAGAATTGATCTTATGAAGAAATCAAAAGGAAATGTGATTCCATCCTAAGCATTTATTGAAGTAAATGTCTTGTTCTGTGTTATTAGTCTCATTTAAGTTTACTTGTTCAATTATTATTTGTTTAATACAGTGCAATAAAATTTTAGTGCAATAAAATGTATAAAATTTGTTTGGCCTATTTTTTGGTCACGAATGCATATATATATATATATATATATATATATAATATATTAAATGAAAACTGAAATTATCTTCCTTCAATAGTAGAAACACACTTAATACCTACAACTTCTATCTATTCGCATCTACTGAAAACTTGCCCAAATATCTGTTTACTTAATTATACATACGGAATACTCAATGACTTACCTCCATTTATACTCGTACTGTACTGCACCTACATCTTAATCCTCCTGTAATCTAAAATATACAGAGTCTGGGCAAAATTCTTAGCTCAATTCTTAATACCTACTCACACTGTAACGTTATTCTGTACCTAAGCTAATATATAAATAAAATAAAAAAATTAAAAATCTAAAGGTGAAAGTCTTAATCCACACTAACGCCTTTCTAACAGGCCTGCTCACATAGCTTCTTCCTGCTTCCACTGTATGAGCTTTTTTTAGTAAAAATGAAATAGCAATGTCCTTAAATCACCTTGAAGAGTGTAAATATTCAGTAGATATATAACCTCTACAAACTAACCCTGTAACTAATCACGCGCGGTCGCAGAAATACCGGAATTAGGACCCAGGCGTGGGGGCAAACCCTCTCGAGGCTGATGGACCCAGTAGATCTTCTCAGTGTAGGAGAAAGAAAACTGAAACTAAACATAAGGGGAGGGATGCCTCTCCAGTCTTTGATGAAAACCTTCCTAGAGCTGGTGACTCAAACAAATTACCGGTCTGCAAACCTAAACTCCTTAAGGAGTAGATAGGCTCTGCCTATTTATTCAGGCGCAGAGACGCTATCACAGAGTTTTGGTGCAACACTCAGTGGTAGATCTTGTTTCTTTTCTAGGGCAATGAACGCCGTTTTCCCTATCCCGACACATCCCACCTCTCAAAATTGGGCACTAAGGAGTGCTTGAGTACCACATATGCCTGTGCAATTAGATTGGGTTGACCTTCTTCTGATGGGTTGAGGGTACCGGATTGACAGTTCCTGGCTAGTGTTTCCGACTGGTAGTACAGTTTCCCTAACTTTTGGTAGTGCTTAGAACGGCTGCTCCATCAACAGTTGTATAATATCGGGATGTTTGTAGTGCCATGTCGCGCATGGAAAGGGACCCTGCACTCATCCCCGATGGGCTTTCCTGAGGCCACAGTCCTAACTGGAGAAAGGTCAGCTGATGATCTATTTTTGTTGCATGTCTGATGCTCTGCATAACCTCTTGTTCAGCTCCCCCTCACCTTACTGAAACTCTTTAAAAACATGATGGCAGTACAATAAAAAAAATAAGCTTAAACCAGGCTTAGGATCAAACAAATCCAACTTTCCGCCCCCCTTGAGGCTTGAATTTACGAACATCCGTGGGCTTAGAACTAATTTAGCTGATGTTGAAGCATTTCTCCTAACAAATACCCCGGATATCTTAGCACTAAGTGAGACTAACCTACACTCCTCCATCCCCTCTAACTACTTTAACTTGCCTGGATATCTCCCACTCTGCCGTAAGGACTCTGACAGACATATGCACAGTAACATTCGTAACACCCTCTCCTTGACTAGAGAAATCTAGAATCGGACGATCAAACCTTTCTGTGCTTTAGACTAAACATGCAACACACCATTAGATATTTTACTTTCTCTACCGCTCTCCTTCGACCCTGAACTACACCATAATAAACAAAGTCTCTGACAGCATAGACACAGCACTGCCCCTCGACACTAGCGCACAAGTACATGTATTTGGTGACTTTAATGTCCACCACAAAAACTGGCTTGGAATCTCTACTTACACAGATGCAGCGGGCAGCACAACATATAGCTTCTCTATATCTCAGTCCCTATCACAAATGGTTACGTTTCCAACCCGTTTCTCTGACCAGCAAGAACAACGCGCATCACTTCTAGATCTGTTTCTGACCGCAGTTCCCGATGATTGTATAACAAATGTCGACAGCCCACTCGAGAACGCTGATCATGCAGTGATAATGGTCGAAATCGCCCTAAACTCTGGACCCAAAACTGAAGAGCCAGTGCTCAAAAGAACGAGATATTATAAAAAGGCTGACTGGGAAGCCATCAGAGATCTTAGCAGAGATGCCCCATGGAGAAATATTTTTCTCTTCCTGCTGAACAGTGCGCAAATGAGACCACTGAATGGTTCAAAACACATGAAGCACATGTTCCCATGAAGGAATTTTATAGCAAGCCCCACTCTCCCCAATGGTTTACTTCTACTTGCGCAACTGCCATTGCTCAAAGGCAGCATGCATACCGCAGATTTAATCGACATAAGTTAAGTTCAAACAGGCAGAAGTATATAGAAGCTAGAACTAACGTCAATAAAGAAACAGCGACAGCAACGAGAGAATTTACTGAACCCCCCCCCCAAACAAAAACGCATCAAAACACAAAAATTAGAAACTCGAGACTTCTGGAATCTCTACAACAGTGTAGTAAATAATGGGCAATAAATAATTCACCCACTAACCAACAATCACGAGGTTGTTTGCTCAGCAACAGAGAAGGCTAACATGCTTGCCAGTCGGTTTGCCTCAAACTCCACACTGGACCTTCCAACCACCCCCTACCTGACTTTCTTTTGCGGACAGACGCCACGCTAGACGATCTAAAAATCACCCCTGTTCAGATACATGCTATCATAAAAAACCTTGACACTCCAAAAGCATGTGGACTCGATCTCATCCCAGCTGTACTATTAAAAAAAGTGCTCAGCCGAAGTAGCTCCAGTTCTCTCCAAACTCTACAACAAATGACTTAATAAATCTTGCTTTCCGGTCTGTTGGAAAACTCCTTCTGTGGTACCAGTATTCAGGAATTCTGGCGAAAGAACTGACCCATCAAATTATCCCCCCATTAGCCTCCTCCCACTTTTTGCCCAAAAATTAGAGACCATAATAAACCATGCTCTAGTTCATCACCTTACAGATGCTAAACTTCTGACTGACCAACAATATGGATTTAGACAAGCCCGTTCCACAGCAGACATCCTCACTGTAATCTCTGAACATATATACCATTCACTGGACAAAGTGGGGGAGGGCAGAGCTGTAGCTCTAGATATATCAAAGGCTTTTGACAGGGTATGGCATGAGGTTCTCCTCAGGAAAATTAGATTGTATGGTATCACTGGTAGAATACTTAACATAATTAAATCCTTCTTAGATAAGAGAAAAATCAAGGTTGTCCTCGACGGTCGTACCTCTAAACAATATGATATAAATGCGGGAGTACCTCAAGGGTCTATGCTTGGACATCTATTGTTCCTAATATTCATAAATGACCTCCCCGACAAAATTGCCTCTGACATGGGTATATATGCTGATGACATCACACTCTATAACAGGCTCGACAGGAAAACAAGTGAACACATATCTAAAGAAATAGCAAAAACACTAGAGGATGACCTCCAATCTGTAGTGGAATGGGGGACAAAAATGGATGGTCACATTCAATGCTGCCAAGACTAAACTGGTTTCTTTCAATAATTACATGAAAACTTCTCTGCCACCAATAGTAAATGCCAGTGACTCTTTATCTGAGAGTACATCTTTCAAACTCCTTGGCCTAACGTTCACAAGAAACATGAGTTGGAACAATTACATAGAAAGCATTGCCAAGGCTGCTGCTACTGTGCTAGAGAACTACTAACACCCGAAAGAATCCTGTACCTCTATAAGGCCACCATTCGCCCATGTATGGAGTACTGCTGTCACATTTGGGCTGGTGCATCTGCTACTAGTCTTTCGCTCGCAGACAAGGTTCAAAGAGAATCGCCACTAATAGGCCCTGAACTGATATCTAAGCTTCAGCCTTTGTCCCCTCGACGAAATTTTTCATCCATCTGCCCCTTCTACAAGTATTTTAATGGTGAATGCTCTGGCGAACTGCAGACACATGTGATCCCAGAATGTAGACACCCTCGACAAACCCGACAGGCAGCTAAATCCCACTCCCACACAGTAGAGATCCCTAGATGTAAAAAAAATCTTTCTACTCCAGTAGTTTCTTCCCCAGAACTGCTAGATTCTGGAATTTCATTCCAGGTCCCTGCTTCCCCAACTGTACTGACATGCAGAAGTTCAAGTGTAACGTGAACCGACATCTTGCTGCCCAAATCCCTCCATAGTACCTCAGTAGTTTTTGTCCCGGATAGTACCTATTTACTATACCTCCCCACGGGACAGAGTTAGACAGCAGGGTCGTTTTTTAACGTGGAGAAACGGTACAAAAATAAAAAAAATGTCTCAGTCGTGAAGAACTTCTCCCCCACAGAAAGAGAACAAGAAATGGAAGTGCAGCATCTGAAGATCCCTGATAGTAACCCCCTACACTAAAGTGGCAATTTGCCTTGTTTGGAGTGAAAATGAATGTATATATATATATATATATATATATATATATATATATATATATATATATATATATATGTATATATTTAATTATATATATGTATGTGTGTGTGTATGTGTGTGATTTAATAGACACAAAATGTATTATGCACATACTAATGTCATATACTAGTAATTTCTACCAGTTTCTCTTAATACTGCTTTTTTTTCTAATCGTTTCTTCGACTGTTGGAAATTTCTTGCCACTCACTTTTTCTGTCATTTTTCTAATATATCACATGTAGAACAGAAGTTTGCAACAAAAACTGACCATAATTTTTTTTTTCAATATAAAATCATCAGGCTAATAATTACCGGATAGAGCTGGTCCTGAAGTTACTTTCAGAATTCTCCTTGGATATATTACCCGTGCTCGGCTTTTTACAATCAATTAACGCCAAACATACAGCATGTAGAAGTCATAAAAAGTTCGATCATCGTCCTGCTGATTAAAATAAGTGGGTCAGCGAAACAACATGATAACTGCATATACATGATATTTTGTATATATATATATATTACATTTTATTATATATGCATTATATTTTGTATATATATTACATTGTATATTATATTAAGGATATATTACAATGTAAAAGGCATCACTATTGCATATAACATCGTGGGTATAGTATATTGCACTATATTAAATTGTGGTTACATTACACTGTGTGTATACTATAGCGTGTATATGCGAGGGTATGCATATTACATTGCGTGTATATTATATTATGTAAACATTACATTGAGAGCATATTATGTTTTACGTATAGTTCATTGTGTTTATATTATATCGTATGTGTATCATACTAGATGTATATTTATTATGCATATTGTGTTGCCTGTATATCACATGGCGTGCATATTGCATTGTGTATATATTTCATTTATTGATATTACATGGTGTGCATATTATATGGTGTATATGTTTCGTTATATTGTGTATTTATTAAATTGCGTGTATATCACACTAATGGTATAGTACATTGTATATATTGTGTGTATATTATATCTATATTATATTATATTGCTTATTACAATATGTGTGTATTTCATTATATTTACAGGGTGAGTCATGGAAAACGGATGGTTTTATAGGAACCAAAACAACAATTTTGAAACCACTTTCACACACCCTACGTCTTACTTATGTTATGTATATGCCATTGTATTATTGTGTATTATATATATTATACACACACACACACATATATGTATGTATGTATATATATATATATATATATATATATATATCGGTATGTATATTGAGTTGTATGCATATTACAGATGCAGTTTTTACATAGACTAGCATTTCAGCCTGACGTTGCCCGGGTCTTTGGAGGTGTATGTTGAGCAAAAAAAAAATTCAATTTTCTTTTCTTTGACCCCTATTATGACCCCTTAACATTTATTGTTTTGGGCTCAAATCAAGTTATTAAGTTAGATCCATGTCTAAGGAACCTATATCTAAAATTTAAAGTGTTTAGACCCAAAATTGTCGGAGGAGTTTGGTAGAGTCCTCAAAGATCAAATCGTTGAACTGTGAACACTTAACAGCCAAATGTCTGACCGAAAACCCATCACATAGATTTTCCCAAATCTCAGTACCATGCATATCAAATTTCAAGTCTTTAGACTTAAAATTGACAGATTTATTGCGTAGGGAAATGTACACAGACAGACACACAGACAGATACACATACACGTTCACTTTTATAGATATATGGATTTTAACACTTACTGATTAAGCTTGTCTCCATTGCCAGGAAATTGTTTCCTTTTTTATGTTGGTACCTATCTGTATTAATTGTTAGTTATTTATATCCTTATGACCCTATTACATGTGTTTTTTTCTGTCGATTTTGTCTTTTCTTTCAATGCTCTAACTTTCTCTCTTCTTTTCTTTCCCATGTTCACCACCCTCTCTATTTTCGTTTGTTTTTATCTCTCTGAATATGCACACTTTATTATTTCTGTTTGATTAGTTTCATTTAGTATTAAGATTAAAAGAAGACATTTTCTAGACTATGAAAACGTCCTGTTACTAAAACATCACGATTCTCATTATTGCGATCATTCTTTAAATAGACAATGCAAATAAAAGAATGACGTCATATATATGATAACGATGCCACGCTATTTTACAAGTGAAAATTTGAAACCGTCTACCAGAGTGGACTCAATTTTGTAACTGACATTACTCTAGCATTACTCATTATAAGAACACGTCGTAAGTAATAAATAATTCAGTTTATATCAAAGAGAAATAAGAAATATTTCCCCCGAGAGATCGGAGTCGAGTTAAAGACAAACCTCGACATTACAGCTATTATTTTCTACGTTTAGTCGCGCGTAGTAAATCAATTCTTCAACAATGATGGCAATCCCCCTTTAAAAGTGACATTTGTTTGTGTTGAGACACAAGAGGAAGACAAATGTATTGGTTCGGCGCTGACTAATGTTTCGATTCCGTCAAGTCATAGAGAAGCAATTATATTTGATTCTACTCTCACCGGTTCGAAAAAAACAAAACACAAACAAACAAAAAAAACATGCAACGCAGTTGACTGTTTACAAAAGCGATGGAGAACAGAATAAACATTCTGGGCTTTTATAAGATTTCTCTGACATCGTCGACAAACAACGAGAAAATGTTGGTAGACTTAAGAAACAAGTTTATTCAGATAATTCCATGTTAAGAATAATGTCAAGTTTTAATTAGAGTATTTTACGAGATAATTAAAAAAAAATATGTTTAATAATCGTGAAAAAAGAAAACTTAAACGAACCAAATGCTTAAAAAAGTATAAACACGTGCACGCGACAGTAAAATGAATAAATCAATTATTATTATTATTAACTAGCAGGACCCGTTATGACCCTCTCGAAAAGAATTAATCTACAGTTGTTGTTGGTGGCTAATTCCCCAACGTCCCAAAGTTAAGAACGGCTTTCGGAATAGACACTTCAACCTCCTCATGTTAAGAACGATTTTCACACTAGACAACCCCAACCTCCTCGCGTTAAGAACGGCTTTCGGAATAGATACTCCCAATCATGCCATGGTAAAAACGACGTTCGGAGTAGACACCCTATTTTATGAGTAGGTTTTGAAAGTATTTGCCCAAAATTTAGCGTTGATATTTTTGTCAGTATACCCACCCGCAAACACTATACCCCCCCCCAAAAAAAACAATTGGTGAGAGGCAGTGTCAGGCAGAGACAAGTAGATTTGTTTATTGCCCGTGTGTACAAATCAAGCTACCACTGAATTACATTGCCTAATTCATGTTTCTATATCACGGAAACTATTTGTCTCCGTCAAAGTTAACAGAGGTTTTCTTATTCAGCATAGTCGGAAACTTATAAAAGTCGTCATTTTAAAGGGAATTGTGAAGGTGGAGATGAGATAAAAATTTACCAAAAAAATTTGTGCTCACCTTACTTGGTATTTTCACAACGTTTCGATCGATGTACCCTCTGATTTTCTTTAAGCGTACCTTGTCGAAAAAGAAAATGTTTCTGTCATATTCGGGTATCTTTCTGTCGAATTCATGAATGCACATAATTTCGAAAGGAGCCCTTCATTTAATCTACCCGGGTTGCATGCACACGTTGCAACAGTTATTATTGAGTTGAAGTTCTAATTAATTCACTATTGTGTTTTAGATGTTGCCCACACTGAGTATAAACCTTCAAACTCCCGAATATTGTAACTAACACATGAATATAAGCAAGTACCTTATCCGCTGCACCACCGGCCTCTCTCGCTGAAATCATTAATACGAAAACATTCAAACAAAATGAACTTGTGTTCAATTAATCCTATTTCATGAAATATTTATAATAGACGTTATGTTTTCAGAATTAACCTATTAAACTACGTCGTACTCCAACAATAACAACGTTGCACATGGTTTTTCCTAAGTTCATTTTATTTTATTCATCCATTGACATAGAATAATGGTGGTTTTTACTTTTTATTTATTTTATTGTTAAAAAATTTAGATTTAAAAGTTTGAATGGAGGAAAAAAAAATTTCTTGGAATGTCGGTACCAGTACAAAAGTCAATTTCATGTCTGACCTGTTATTTTTCGTATTTTGTAGAAAGATACTTGTGTAAAATATGAAATCGATTTATTTTCAATTACATATGTGATAAGAAATGCCTACAGAAATTAAAAATAATTGCACGTCTAGCAGAACTTTAATTATATTCGCAGCAAATATGACAGCAATAAAGGAAAGACAATCTGCTACTCACTATGGTTGCCAGTACAACCTCCGGTCACATATTTTCCTAGGCTGGTACACCACTCATAATAACTGTAGCATTTTTAGAATTATAAAATATTTATGCAAATTACTAATTTAAAAATGTATATTTGTGTACTATATATATATATATATATATATATATATATATATATATATATATATATATATTTATATATATATATATATATATATGGCATAATCGCGTTGACAGATTATCGAAGTTAAGCAACGTCGAGCCAGGTTAGTACCAGATGGTTGACCATTTGGCAATGCTGGGCGCTATATGTACACACTTAACTGGCCAGCGGTATTAAACAATGTCGACTAAGGAGAGCTGTGGTTGGAGATTGTACACAAAAATTCCACGCGCATGCACCTTCGTGGGTATCCATAGTCTGTCAAAGACTGAAGGAGTCCATTATATATAGTCATCCATATACAATACTATTTCGTTGTTTCACAGCCTCAAGGCAGGATCGAAACCCGACCGCCCAAATGACAGTTAAGGCTTCTCACCATTGCGATATACGGCTGCTGCTGTGTGGGTAATGAATAAACGATATTTTGACATCCTTCAAATGCCTCCGTTCGATTTGTTTACACAAAGGGCGCCGCTTAATATGCTAATAGCAGTTTGTATATCACTTCCCGAAATGCTCAACCCAACATAGGGGGCATTATATATATATATATATATATATATATATATGTATATATATATATATATGTGTGTGTGTGTGTGTGTGTGTGTGTGTCTGTGTGAGGATAGGGATGTTTGAAATATGGCATAAATTATCAATCTACCACAACACGCCAAAGCTATAATAATTTTGATCAGGTAATGTTTTAAAAAATGTCGCTCAAGACATCAGATCGATAATCTAAAGCTGTCTGTTCCGATTTCTAGTCAGTTATTCCTTCTATGGTGTGGCGGAACTACTTATGTTTCCTACGAATCGACTGACCCACAATGCAAAATAAATACCAATAAACAAGACCGTAAGGCGGGAGCCGATATTTGGTGGACCAACCGACGTTGTCCGTCGACTAAACAACACACTTACACTTTTGTTAATACATATTGCTACTCTTTTTCCATGGTCTGGTTTTCTTTATAAACTTCTAAACAAGGTGATAACATATTATTTAATTGGTATTCATTATTGATATGAGTATTATTTATTAACTTTTATTTATTGCGGACTATTATCCTCATCTTTCTGAGTTGTTGTTTCACGACGTTACCACCTGACGAAGGACTGAGGAATAGTTGTCCGAAACGTCGTGAAACAAAAACTAAGAAAGATGAGAATAATAGGCCGCAATAAATAAAAATTAAGGTTACAACATTTGTTGGGGATTTAGTAATGCAATACTTTCTATATATTTCGATATGTCGAGTATCTGATAGTGATCGCCAGGACCTCATTAATCTCTTTTTGGTTGACACAATCGCGAAATCGACTGCAGATTGAAATAGGATGAGAAAACGCTACAAATGATTGTGAAAAAGCATAAAAAACACCGTACTGAATTGTTTAGAAAAAACATAACACTCGCATGCACATGTCTCAGTGTTTGTATTGTATTAACGTATAATATTTATGCATATTTTACGACCGGGCAACGCCGGCCGGCCTGCTAGTAATACATATACCTAAAAATGGACACGCATCTGCACACCTATAGTTGCTAGGAATTGAATGATGACCAACGAATGTTTCATACTCCCATGTTTTTATTGTCATCGAAATCGGTCAAATCGCCCATTTTTTTTTCACTAATATTGTTTGATTATCTGCTGTAATTGTGGGCCCATCGCAGTGCACTTCGAAAAAGCTTCACATGCCTCTCGCAGTTACTTAGTTAGCAATGCATTTTAGTCTACATTGCACTTTAGAGAACTTACAGTTTATTTTATATATTTTTGATAATGGCTTGAATTAAGTTTGAAATGAAAAAGTCAAGTATCATGGTGTAATTGTGCTTTAAACAGAAACTTTCATTTTGATCGCGCCCTGTCATATTAAAGAAGCTACCACTGATTTTATATGTCAAGCCTTTAAGCTCGTGTAGTAATAAAATTTCCAAATGCACTTGTGATGTTAGGCTGTGTAATGTGTTAACTGTGGTAAAATATCATTTCTTTATTATTTCAATTATCGATACTTATCGAAAGCATGCCGATACAAAACTTAAGAACACTGTCGTGAAGTACCTTCGTAAAAAATCGTCCTGAACGTTTTCGAATCCTTAGGAAACACGCTTACACACACAAACAAAGTTCGTTTTAAATAACAGTAGATACACATTAACCCACCCGCACATATATGAACGCATACTTAAACACAGACCACATAAACTTAAATGGGAATATAAATAAGACGTTTCTTAACTACACACACGTCCATACTCTTCAGATTGTGTATGAGAGTGAAGTGGGAATCATTATTTCCCAGCGGATCTTGAAGTATGATTGCGTCGAGGACATCAAAGTCAAATAAAATGATTTGAAATATCAAGGTTTGTATTGTAACGTTTCCTTTCTGAATATCGGCTTGCTGCGTAGGACGAACAGGCACTCGAAATCGTTATTCGGAAAACCGAGTTCTATTTATTGGGACGGTATATCTATCTTTATTGTCCTATGTTCCAGTGTAAAAGGTTTGATAATTATCTTGCCCCTTTTTAGTTCTCCTTTTGTTCTAGCTTACGATGGTGTATCCTACTGGGTGCCAGACATACACCCGCTGTCTCATAAAGTTTTACTGAGAGATATTTTTAAAGATTTAAATGGTCTCTTTAAGTGGAATTGTGTGTATCTCTCTTTCACTTGGTTCACCGGGTATATTTGCCAAGTAGCTTTTTAAATTCATTCTCGATGAGTTCAGCTGAGCCTATAATTTCTGGGATGATAGAGATTTTAATATTCCGGTTTCTTTTCATGTAGTATATAAAACATTTTTAATTTCGTATTCTTTTTCTTCTTCTTCTTCCTCTTCTTCTTCTTCTTCTTCTTCTTCTTCTTTTCAGCTCTGTTTAAGCAAGTATTATTAGGAACACCATTTCTAGTAAGGTTGGTTCTTTCTCCATATTACTATATCTTAATAGTTCCGTTTTCTAAGTACGTAGCTGGAACAATTGCATAAAGATAGTGTATGTTGTAACCAAAATGTTATAATTTAACGTTTTTGATTCACTCACTATTCTTTTCATGGCTTCTACGAATTGATCGTTAATAATATATGAGCATATGTGAATAAGCTGGTCTATATTTAGCGTAATTTAGTTTTATGTTAAGGATGCAAAAGTGTTGCCCGTCGAAAATCCGCTTAAATATAATATTTTGATTAATATAGATTTTGTATTTAATATTATATAATGCTAGATCTAATATATAGTAATGATTTAAAACGTTAAAAAAATACTCGTACGCCACCACCGAAAATTGAAACCAGAACCTACTTTTCCTATAACGTTAATGCCTGAGCTATGAAGACATATTTGCTGTAAAGCTTAACATCAAAACATGAATCAATAGCCATTACTTTAAATCCAGATGAATAAATTTTTATTTAGATAAGTAGTAGACATCACTTAATAAATATTTGACGAATTTTAATTTCTTTTCTAGTATTTAAGAATCTTTTAAAGGAAGATAATACGAACACAACTTGTTATTAAAAGTTTATATATTCATATTAAATTTGATTGTAAGTCAATAGACATTAATTAAGCCAGATTTATTGAATTTAATTTTTTTATATTTCTTAAGCTAAGGAGAACATTTTAGAAATCTTCTAAAATGAACATTATTTGATGGATTTTGATCAACCTAGAATACAATTTAATAGCATTATATATTGTTTTCATAATCGTTGTAATTTGACATAAGATTAATGCAAAACTACTCCACAGACAATAACACACATCTATACATGTATGTGGAGGGATGAAAAAAGGAACCAACCAAATTATATATTCTTCAACGTTACGCCTTTATTAAACGACTTCTTCAAGCTGATTAATGTGAGGAAAATTAAATACCAATACAATACTAGAAATGTATTTTTTCAAATTTTGTACAGGTATGTTATTTTCCTCTAATTAATTATACCGAGGATATCTTAAAATAAATAAATAAATAATAAAAAAATAATAATAATCGTATTCCTTTTTAAAATTAAATATGTTTTTAACTCTTTTTCAAGATGTCTTTTAACATGTTTTATTTATCATTTGTTCATATATATATATATATATATATATATATATATATATATATATATATATATATATATATGCATTGAACTACAGGTGTAATTCCTGATTGTTTCCGATGCGCACAATCTTTTCTATTTTGTAGGCAAATGTCCCAACGTTCTGTTCGATTGTAAAAAGAGCCTCCATAATAGCGAACGTTTTCGTAGTCTATGCGTCGTCTTCAAGGGAGTGATTAATTACAGAGCGTTCGAACATTAACTCGCCAAATGGAAATAATGGATCGCAAGCGAAACGACCAGGACTTATCCCTGCTGTTCTATGAAAAAATTGCTGCGCAAATATATATATATATATATATATATATATATATATATATATATATATATATATATATATAATTAGCGACCAACTTGTCTATGTATAAATATACAAAACGCCCTTTCCTCTGTAGAAGACTACTGATAAATGGCATTGTTTACTGCTTACGTTGCGTAACATACTTAGCATAATGCTAAGATTTTTGTTTGTAAAGAAATTGACATTTTTTAAAGTGTCGGCTAATGTGTGACTGTGTAAACACATACACAACAGATGCAGTATCGGTTTGCTTTATCCATGTTAGTCATAAAAAATAATCATACGGTCAATATGTTAAGCGGACTATTATCTCCAGTCAACACGCACGACTGATCACAGCAAAAAAATAAAACTTCAGGATTGCGTGACGCACAGATAAATTGATAGAGCTTTAATAATATTCCTTTTTTCTTCATATCTTCCAATATTAATTTTATGCGAATCAACACATAAGACAATTTCTTTTGTTTGAGTTTTAAATGTAGCTTTATTTGTAGAACTAAAACACATGTAAGTTTGAGCTGCAAGCACCAGGTAATTCTTTGAGAATTCAAATTCTACATGAACCTGTCTGATTCCTCAGACGTTGGTTGATTATATGATTGGAATGTCTGTCGTTTCTGCTTTCCGACCCTCCTCTCTCTCTCACACACACATACACACACACACACTCTTGCTCTCTCTTTCTCTCAGCTATTAGGTCGTTTCTATATAATCAGCTCTTAATTTTTTCTCTAACCTTTACTCCTTTTTACATAGGGGCATTACTTGTACAAGGCCCAGAAGCTACTCAAGGCTAAGGGTTGATGGGTGTACAGTAGTCAATGGAAAAATATCGTAATAATCGCTAGTAGTATAAATTTGGTAAATTGAATTACTTAAGGGAACGGTTCACCAAGAATTTGTTTACGTTGAACTTGAAGATAACAAAATTGTAGTCAGCTGGAAAGCAGACAAACGGAACAGAGTTCCACAGGCGATCAGTTTAAAGAAAGAAGATTTTTTCGTGGAATTAATGTTTAGGTTTAGGTACAGGTAAAGAGTGGGGGAAATTATTGGTAGTGGTTCCAGTTAGTTTTCGTGAAAGTTTGGCGAGGTGGAACATTAGATCGGAGCTCAAACGAGCACTTGTCATAGAAATAAATGATAAAGTAGAGATAGGCTTGCCACGTCTCTTCTTTCAGAAAGAGGTTGCAGGAAAGAGAAAGGGGCATCCCCCACTAGGTTACGAAGTCTATTTTGAACTCTGTCAACGCAGGATAAGTTTAATCTAGCAGCTCCTGCCCACATGTGGCAACAGTACTCCATCCTTGAACGTACCTTGCTCTTATATAGGTAGAGAATTGTATCAGTTGTGAGATATCTATTGAAGCAGTAGAACGACCCCATCATTTTCCTAGCGACCTTGGCAAGGGACTAGATGCACGTGTTTCATTTCAGATCAGGAGTAAATGTCAAGACCAGAAGTTTGTCAAAACATGTAGCCTCCCCAAGACGAGAGCCATTCATTTCAATTGATGCCAGATAGACGTCAGAGCGTTGATGGTGTAAATGTAGAAGCTTGGGTTTAGATGCATTAAAAGTAACTAGATACTTCTTTCCCTATTTTACCACGCGCTCAATATAAGAGCAGAGAGAATCAGAAATAAGTTGGTTATTTACGGCCTTTGATGTGTTGACATAGATGGTAGTGTCATCAGAATAAATGTATACGACTGATCTTAGGATGTGATTTGGAAGATCATTGATGTAGATCAGGAAGAGAGACTCCTGAGAGACTTCAGCATTAATACTGTGAGGTTCTGATGTCTGTCCATCAACCACTACTCTTATGAACTTATCAGAGAAACATAATTTAATAATTGAGAAGACATTTCCAGCTATACCGTAACAGGAGATCTTGTGAAGTAATCCTTTATGCCATATCTTATAAAGGGCGTTTGATATGCCAAGAGTAATTGCACTAGAAAGGAAGCCTCCGTCGAGATATTCGCCAATCCTATGAGATATAACCATAAGCAAATCTGCTGTCAATCTAGCAGAACGGAAATTATATTGCATGTCACTAAGAAGATTACTTTTGCTGAAGTGGTTGACGACTTCTATATTTAACACAGATTTCAGCAACTTACTCATGACACGCAGGATACTTATTGGTCTGTACTGAGAGTGAGACAAAGCATACTAATGAGGTTTTCCAGGATGCGTGGAAGCAATTCTTTGTTTGACAATGCTTTAACAGTTAAAAAGTATGGGAGCTAGTTTAGGTTTAAGTTTTTTCAGCACTTTTTTTTTTCTAAATTCGTCAATTATGTCCGTCGTCAGGTCATTTATTATTTCTTTTTGTTCCAGACATTCCTAATTCGTTTCAAATGTTTAATTTCTATTTATTTTAATTCGAATGCTATATTCATAACTAGTTGTGTAAATTATATATATTCCTAGTTTTTCTACTCAATCGCTACCGTAGGGACCCAATCTATCATGTTACTACTACTACTACTACTACTACTACTACTACTACTACTACTACTACCACTACTATTATTATTATTATCATCATTATTATTATTATAATTATTATTATCATTATTATTATTATTATTATTATTATTGCTACTACTTATAATAATAACATTTTTATTCAATAATGGTTATATACTAAAATGTATATCTGTAAAAAATAATTCTTTTTTTTTGCAAATATGATGAGCTGTTATTTACACTAGATCACAACATCAGATCAAGTCGAAAACTTGGGTCAAAAAAGTAACAAACAGGAACGTTTAGTTCTGTTTAATCAAACATATACATAGACATATACACATACATATATAAATAGATATATGCATATATCTATTCATAAACAATAAGAAGAACAAAAAAATATAGAAATTCACAAGAAACAAATATTATTGTGATTCGAGATAACATGAAAAAAACACTACAAAATATCATAGAAACACAATTCGAATTTCGTGTTGACCAATAACAGTAAAAGAAAAAAAAACATTAATTTTGGACTATTGTCTTGAACTTTAGTGCTATCTTCTTAACTTGCCTTTGATAACATTTATTTGGTTCTTGACTTTTTCGAATCTATGTGTATAGTAATACAAACCCCTAAAAACATATCCAGTTAGGTAGAAAAGTAACTTATGTTGCTTTGATAACATTTATTTGTTATATATTTGTTTTTTGTTTTTTGACAACTTTTTCGAATCTATGTGTACAGTAATACAAACCTAAAATTTAATTTAACTTGGAAATAATATTTAAAATACACGTGCGTACACTGCACAACCACCCTTATTATTATCATAATAATAATAATAATAATAATAATAATAATAATAATAATAATAAACTGGTGTAGATGACATCGACTGGCACCACACCGACTTATTATGAAAGGTCAGGGAGGATGGAAAGACCGAGGTGGGAGAGTACTAACCGAATATCCACTGGAAGTGTGCAGTTCAAATCTGGTACCTTGGGGAGACATTTTCTCACCCAAACCCCAGGAAACACCAATGGCCGGTGTCAAAGTTATCTTCTTAATGTTTTCGTCGATGTAATTTTTTAATATGAATATTTTTATTGGAAATACGCCTATAATTGTTTCAAAGTATTTTAGATGAGGATTCTTTGTTTTTTTTCCTAATATTCAGATTACTGTTCTCCTTCTCGATGGCATTCTCAACGATTAAGTTGATGCAATATTTAGAATGAGTATGAATTGCTCTCTACTGGCCAGCCATGACCGGCTAGATATCGTAAGTAATTCGTAATTATACTCTTAGTACTTCTATCATTATTTCTTGCTGGCGGACCGAGAGCAAGCTACACACGTAGATTAAATAAAAGTTTCCGTTTGAAATTTCTGCTGATATCCAAGTTCGGCATGAAAATTAATGATATAAGTAAGAGGCGCCCGGAGAGAATCGAGGGTAATATCGGCTAAAGTGTTGTGGAAATAACAGTCCAAATAGTCTAAATAAATACAACTGCGATTACAATTATACCTAATGAAGTGAGTCAATTATATTATATGATATTAAATTATAATCCAGAATTCTTTCAACGAGGTTCTTTTTATTAGTGCCCACTGTTTGCAGTGTATGATTTATTAATAAGATTATTTAATATAA
Source organism: Euprymna scolopes (assembly GCF_053919585.1). Taxonomy (NCBI): domain Eukaryota; kingdom Metazoa; phylum Mollusca; class Cephalopoda; order Sepiida; family Sepiolidae; genus Euprymna; species Euprymna scolopes. Next base: position 81,019,333 of record NC_136508.1, on the reverse strand, counting down.
GCAACTAATTAAAAGCAAACACGTGATGATGAATAATATATTAACCAGAACTAATAAGAAATGCCGGCATAAAAACATAAACTGAAGCCATCAAGTCTCTTTTTCTAATCGATTAACAAAGAAACATGACGATATATTTACCAGATAAGAGATTCTCTTTAAATTTTCTGAGAGCGGCACGCCACAAGTAAGTACCTCTATGCCCTGAAATAGTAACGGTATTCAGAAGGAGAGAGAGACAACAGACATATAAACAGACAAACAGAGGCAAAGAAGTAGGCAGAGAGAAAGTGATTGAGACAGACCGAGACAGAGAGAAGAGATTTGTAGGACACTGTTGAGGACCTAAATCTAAGGATGAAATCGTCAGAGATGTTCTTTTTCTTAATGACAAACAGTAGGAAGATCGTACAGTTATAATTGAGAAGACATTTCCAGCTATACCGTAACTGGAGATCTTGTGAAGTAGTCCTTTAATCCATACCTTACCAAAGGCCTTTGATATGTAAAGAGAAATTGCACTAGAAAAGAAACCTCCGTCGAGAGATTAGCAAACCCTATGAGATATAACCGTTAGCATATCTGCTGTAGATCTAGCAGAACGGAAATTATATTGCATGTTACTAAGAAGATTATTTTTGTTGAGGTGGTTGACTACTTCTCTATTTAACACAGATTCCAGCAACTTACTCATGACGTATGGGATACTTACTAATCTGTACCGAGAGGGAGATGAGCGATCACCTGAATTCTTAAATACAGGGCATACTGGTGACAAAACTAACGAAGGGCATTTAATGCATCTATAAAAACATTGCTTTCGTGGTAGAAGATAAAGTGAGATGGTATGCAATAGTCGAAAAAATCTGTGATAACACAATTAGATGCTGATTATGTTGATGCTGATGTAGATGACGATGATGACTACGAAATAATAACGGCAAATACTATTAAAAACAATAGAAATATGGAGCACATTTTGATGTTTTTCGTGAATTGTTCAATGTTATAATTCGATCCAAGATATTGGTCCATCTGTTTTACGGCTAATGAAGCGACTATGTATGATTTAACGTTGGAACCCAACCTCTATTGTAAACAATTTAACTGTATACAAGTGATTGAACACAAAGTCTTATTTTATGGATAACTGTTAGGGTTTTTTTTAGATGAATATTGATAATTTGATTCCTTTAGATATTATAGACTACTGTCACTTTCCTAAAGTGTACTTCTACATTACCTCCGACTTTCTCAATGTTAATCTTGTCGAACTTGGGAGCATTTCCATCGCACTCAAGAATATGTACAGAATTTCGAACAGGACGATTCATTTAATCTACGGAAGTAACTTGCTCTCATTTCGTCTGCTATGATCAAGTAGAGGTATTAAGTAATTCGTAAACAATATGGATTTAGACAAACCCGTTCCACAGCAGACATCCTAACTGTGATCTCTGAACGCATATACCATTCACTGAACAAAGCGGGGGAGGGCAGAGCGGTAGCTCTAGATATATCTAAGGCTTTTGACAGGGTATGGCATGAGGGTCTCCTCAGGAAAATTAGATCATACGGTATCACTGGTAGAATACTTAACATAATTAAATCCTTCTTAGATAAGAGAAAAATCAAGGTTGTCCTCGACGGTTGTACATCTAAACAATATGATATAAATGCGGGGGTGCCCCAGGGTTCTATCCTTGGACCTCTATTGTTCCTAATATTACATAAATGACCTCCCCGACAAAATTGCCTCTGAGATGGGTATATATGCTGATGACACTACACTCTGTAGCAGGCACGACAGGAAGACGAATGAACACATTTCTAAAGAAATGGCAAAAACACTAGAGGAAGACCACCAATCTGTGGTCGAATGGGGACAAAAGTGGTTGGTCGCGTTCAATGCTGCCAAGACTAAACTAGTTTCATTCAATAATTACAAGAAACCCTCTCTACCACCTATAGCAATAGCCAACGACTCTTTATCTGAGAGTACATCTTTCAAACTCCTTGGCCTAACGTTCACAGGAAACATGAGTTAGAACAATTACATTGAAGGCATTGCCAGGGCCGCTGCAAGAAAGGTGGGCTCTCTCTACCGTGCTAGAAAACTACTAACACCCGAAAGTATCCTGTACCTCTATAAGGCCACCATTCGCCCATGTATGGAGTATTGCTGTCACATCTGGGCTGGTGCATCTGCTACTAGTCTTTCGCTCCTTGACAAGGTTCAAAAGAGAGTCGCAAACCTGATAAGCCCTGAACTGGCATCTAAGCTTCAGCCTCTGTCCCATCGACGAAATTCTTCATCCCTCTGCCTTTTCTACAAGTATTTTAGTGGTGAATGCTCTGACGAACTGCAATCGCTTGTGCCCCCACGACGTGAGCACACTCGACAAACCCGACAGGCTGCTAAATCCCACCCCCACACTGTAGAGATCCCTAGATGTAAAATATCTTTTTACTCCAATAGTTTCTTCCCCAGAACCGCTAGACTCTGGAATTCCATTCCAGGTCCCTGCTTCCCCAACAGTACTGACGTGCAGAAGTTCAAGTGTAACGTGAACCGACATCTTGCTGCCCAAATCCCTACATAGTACCCCAGTAGTTGTTGCCCCTGATAGTAGCCCCCTACACCAAAGTGGCAATTTGCCTTGTTTGGGGTGAAAATATAATAAATAAATAAAAAAAATTGTATTCTTAGTATCGCCTGTTTTTTTGGATTTAAACTTCAACCTTCAGAAGACAGCCATTTTCTTTAATACTTTATATGATATATGTCTGTTACTTCCGGTGAATTTTAGTATGTATTTTAGTAGGCATAAACCTATAATATAATAATACCTAATGAGACAAAGGGATGGGGCGAAAAGCAGATGTCAAGTAATCACGTCTCTTCAGTTGGATAACAATTCTATTTCTCTAAACCTACCGACACCGACGAGAGTAGACGAAGGGCGCGGTCATTTTGCTTATGCTGACAGAAGTGCGGGAATGGTATGCACAGGTGTCCAAACATCGACCTCTCCGTATCTGTAAATGGTATCTCTCCTTAAAATATATTGCGCCTAATATCCCCCTTTGTCTCTTTCTCTCTCTCTCTCTCTCTCATTTTACATCACTCTCCCCTCTCTCTTTCTATCTCTCTCATTTTCTCTCACTCTCCCCTTCTGTCTTTCCTTCTCTCTCTCTCTCTCATTTTACATCACTCTCCCCTCTCTCTCTTTCTCTCTCTCATTTTCTCTCACTCTCCCCTTCTGTCTTTCCTTCTCTCTCTCTCTCTCTCTCTCTCTCGTCTACGTGGATTTGATTTCTGTTACTCTTGTTCTATAAAAATATATACTTTAAAACCAAACGTTCGTCTGTGTAGTTTTCGATCCATAAGCCAGGAAAAGGAGCAATCAACGCAAGCATAGACGAAACCAAGCTTATAAAGATGCACGAACGTATAATGATATACCCTTGTGACAGAAAGACTATACAATGGTTTTAGATACGTTATGTTACTGCTTATCATTATAAATTACTACTTGTTTTTGTTGCTCTGCAAATAACATTCATGACGAGATCTCTAGTCCTAATTGACCAAATAACAGAAAGACTTCGGTAAATTTGTTGCTAATTATATTATTGCGTACACCACCACAGAATAGAAGAGTGAATGAGAGGGACAGCGAATCCATTGAACCAATCTTAAACCACCTGATAATTTGATTGTTTCTAAACAACTTTTCCATTGCCTAAGAGTCGGTATATCGTTTAGCTCTTTGTAAACGGAAAATATTTCTATTTTTAGTTGGGATAATGTGCAACGCCGCTTTTCCGTTATCCAGTTTGCCAAGTACTCATTCAGCTCCAACCTAGTCACGAAAGAAATAATAAAGTTGCATGCAATAGAAACTCCGATTTTCTATTCCTGTAGAATCGTATTCTTTCCGACATGCAACGTGGAATTATAGAAATTATGTTCTTTCTGCACGTCATACTTGAAATAAAACGCGAACTGAATTCGTATTAACGTATTCA
>NC_136508.1:80875301-81010301 GCF_053919585.1 Euprymna scolopes | reverse complement strand
CTTACAGCTGTTTCATGAAAGGATGGACAATCACCTCTCATCCATAGAACTGTAAATCTTCCACCAGTCACTCCTCAGAGACGCTTACAACTATTCCCAACTAGTTTTTCAATCCGTTGTGAACACGTTTATTTTTTCCCTCCATATCAACTGGAGCTCGTATTATACTTAGTTTTTAGTTTCGTACAACCCTTACAGTCAAGAACATCTTCCTATAACTTTGTTTTTAGCCTATTTTGGAGGCACTATTTTAAATGAGTCTCACTTTTTAAGGATATTCTAATTCAATTTTAGCTTTTATTTAGATGTCCCCGGTTCGAGGAACGAATGAGTAATCGATCAAACCCTGAATTCAGGATCCAGGATAGAATATGTACAATTAAACATGGATTTGGGGTTTTAAAAAAATGGGGGATTATGTGAAAGTTAGTAAAACAATAAAAACTTCGTTATTTACGTCTAGTTAAAACTTGATAATATTTACATGTAAAAAATAAAATGTTATAAATGAGTAATTTGGAGAAGTATGAAGCTAACGATTATAATAATAAGTTAAGGAACTGACACATATATATATATATATATATATATATATATATATATATATATATATATATATATATATATATATTATTCTATACGCCCGTCTTATTATTCTACTATTTCTCTGAAACGAATACGTAGATTCGCTGTAATTTTGTGTAGATATTTGTTATGATCAAGTCAGAAATCAAACAAGTATGTAATCTTGTCGAGACACAGGAAGGAATTTATAAGGGTTAATAGTAATTAATGTCATAATTACAACAAACTTAACCATTTTCAATAAGCAATTTTATATAAAAGACTCATTCTAAATCAAAGACTCTAATTTTTACCCGTTTTGAACTTGCTAAAACACTTTCTGTGTGTATATATATATATATATATATCAAGTATGTGCTTATTCAATTATATTTAACTTTAAAATCATACCAATCCTTAATTCATGAAATTCGATGTAACTACACAATATATACATAAAAACGACAAGAATCTATACTGCAAATCCCGAATTGTTCTCAATTTTACCGTTTATTTCTTCAGCATGTCAAAATGGTTAATTCTAGAGAGCACTTGTTTCGTAGCGAAGACTGGTTGACGAAATTATTATGTTTGTGTCATCCTGACTCATCCGAAAAATATAAAACCATACATTTTAAAATAAATTAAAATAAATATGATCATGATTACAAAAATCTGACAAAATCGGAAGAGTAGTTGCAATTGTTTTGTGATATTTACGCCATATATATATATATATATATATATATATATATATATATATATATGATTGCAACGTCTTGTCAGACGAGTGCCACTCCCTCAGACATTTAAAATCCATGAGCCCAAATGCCTGAGGGAGTATCTATACAAAAATGATGTTACAGTCTTATCTTTGTACGACAGCTAAGTCTAAGTCTCTCTCTCTCGGTTCAAAATGTTGAGACCCAGCAACAAGCAAGAGCAAGATAGCCAGCAACAAATTAAACTGCAGACCAGCTTAATGCGGGTACTGGTCTCCCGCTTTATGTATATATGTATATATATGTATATATGCATATGTATATACACATATTTATCTGTATATATATATGTATATGTATATATGTGTGTATATATACACATATATACGTATACATACACACATATATGTGTACCTATACACATATTTATAATTTGAACAAAGCGGAAGAGGAGTGTCAATTGTGTTTTGTGATATTTACGCCACACATATATATATATATATACATAATATATATATATATATATATATATATATATATATACAGATACACATGTAAATGTACGTATACCCATGTATATGTGTATATATAGACACATATATATGCATATATGTGTGCATATGTACACATATATTTTCATATGCATACATAAATGCATATGTACACATATATTTTCATATGTATACATAAATGCATATATATATATTATACACGTACACACGCACACACACACATACATATATATATGTACTAGTAAATAAATTCGTCTGCAAAGGTGTATGTCTTTGTTAAGTTGAGGAAATCACACAATGACGTCATGGTGAAAAAACGTATACTGTACTTATCCCAAAGGGAAGGTAATGACTAAAAGGATAATATGATAAACGAACACTTCCTTCACAAAAGGAGTTATTCCTTAGAGGATGATATAATTAGAACAAAATATATAGCACACTATGTCCTCGAAAAGGAAAGTAGAATATATTATTGTTCTATATCATGCATTTTAAAAATGCAAACTAACATAACAGGTTTGATTTGATTGGTTGGTTGTTTTGGTTTTACGGCATATCAACCCTTTTCAAGCTATTTAATGCCGAATCCAGTTATTTTGAAGAACATTTTTTTAACAGAATAATTTTTTTCAAGTCGATTTATATTTAACACATAGTTGGTACCCTAACATGTACTACCACTCCGGATCAGAGTGGACCTGAGAGCAATGACAATTAACGGGTTGCTCCACACTCCCCAAAGCCCGCAAGCTAGGGCCTCACCATCGGATATAGTTTTAAGGTTATATCCAGGACCGTTTGCTTTGGGATTTTCTAATGACTGTTATAGGGTAGCGGGACAGCACTACTGTTTAAGAAAAAAATAAACCGCCTCCTCCCCTCCGCTAGTCTGTGTGGTCCCTTAGGTATGGTCAACGACCCACTATTCCCCCGATCAGAATAACGCGAGGTCATGGAAAGCAGGTGAATTATGTAACATAGAAAGCCAGCAGAAATAATTTTGTTCATGATTTCGTATTTCGTTGTACTAAGAAGATATCTCTGGTTACAATGGTTAGGAAAATCACCCCGTATGGGTACTGCTCGAACAGAAAGGGACTGCGACTCACTGTCTGTACAGCTGCAAAAAAAGCTAGGGCAATACATCAAACGCTTTATTCGAGAATCAGCATGAATATGGTTCTGAATCCGAACATCCTGCTAAGGATTACCATGATGGATAGGTGGCACCTGATTGTCATCAAATTACTATTTGACAACCAGTAAAGAATAACGGGAACAATCGTGGATAAAAGAAGTGCAGGACACCAGCGAGAAATATATGTTGATAGTCTAGACACCTGGACAACATAAAAAACTATGAGCAACAATGAATTCATAAATGTCGAGAGAGAGGGGAAGAAAGAGAGACAGACAGACAGACAGATAGACAGAGAGAGAGAGAGAGATTGAAAGCCATAGCTGTCAATGTCTCTACCAGGCATGACACTACTTGAAATGGGTGTTAATTGAATTACTTGGCAGAGTAAGGTAAGCATTTTATGCTCGACTTAGCAGACGTTCTTGGCCTTTGGGCCAGGATCAAAGTGTATTATCTATTCTTCAGATGTTGCACTTCAATTTCTTGTTCTTTTTCCGTGGAGGAGATATCCTTCACGACTGAGACAATTTTTATTTTGTTCCTTTTCTCCACGTTAAAAAAACAACCCTGGTGTTTAACTCTGTTCCGTGAGGAGGCATTGTAAATAGGAACTTTGAATTAACGAAAAAATCAATTTCTTTTTTTTTTTTATTCATTTGAACTTCATTTCTTTTTTCTTTGGATTCGAGAATTATTTTTTGAATTTCAACGTTTAGGTAACATTTAATTTAAAATATAATGTAAGAATCTGCCCAATTAAAACTGAACACGATAATGACATGATACACAAATAGCGGAAGCGTGTATATTCATAATAGGATTTTCACTCAACAAAAGGTTATTGATATTGTCTTCATATATTCTTGCAATAACAGTAGGGAAATTGACAAAATCGCATGATAGCGTGAAATAGTTGAAGTGTCTGAGGTCAACTGGTTTTGGCAAAGACATACAATACACCGAATGTATAAATTAAATTAGATCTACGCAGGAAATAAAACAGGATCGTCTAGAATGTGTCTAGCAGAAATAAATGCATACGTTATTGGATTGGTTAGATTCCCCTCGACCAGTGGTTTCTGTGGACGACGTAACCGATGCTTAGGAAAACCCTAAAAATAGGACAGGGGTAAAAAAAAAACTCAACAGACGATTATACGATGTGAGAGAAGAGGGGATACAAAGGAAAGACATTAAGAAAGAGAACATAAATATAATAAAAAGAAAGAAAGGGGATTGCGAAGCGCTGAGTAAGCGAAGATTTTAATATGGACAAAGACTCGAAATTGAAAAATGTGTGCGTCGGCATGTAAGCGAACTCGGAATGATGAAATAGGCTGTCATCAAGAAACTGATTTCTACGAATAGGCAAAAAAATTACAAAAATTGTAAAGCGAAACTGATGTAAGGTTTGTGCACTACTAAACCGTTGGAGATTAAATTTATGACGGAAAATGCCAAGATTCGCTCCAAGAGAACAATTAACTTAAAAAAAAGACACACACGCATTTATATTGATATAATCAAGCATTCAACACTTGCATGCAACCCGGCGTTGCCCGAACTTATAGACAACAGAATAGAACAGTTAAACCGCGTGTGTAATATCTTTCTTTGGAAACTTCTCCCTCAATTTATCTTTCCATCCACTTACATCTTAATTCCACCCTTCACCCCTCTCCCACTCTCCTCGTTCTCTTCTGCCTCTTCTCTTTCTTTCTTCCTTTCTATTTTCTTTCCACTGCACACTATCTTTCTCGCTTTATTTTTTACTATCAGGTCCTTTTTTTGGAATTGAATCGTTGACAAATTATTACATAACAACCAGGATCCGTTAACCAGCGTTGTCCTATGGAAGCTTGCCTCCCCCCTTGCAACAAAGTAAACTACGGTTGTTGTTAGTGGTCATTACTGTCCCTGAACAATTGCGGACACTGGCAGCCGTGGCTGACATGAAATATTCTGTGCTGGTTTGAGGCGATATCATGCAGGTATTATTTAATTATAAAAAAAGAAGAAATTAAGGGAATGCGTGAATCAGTATGAATTAATAAAATTCTTTTTAAAAATTGTCCATTAGGATAATAATGGAAAGTAAAAATAAAAGTTTTAGAGATTAGAATTCTCACTGTATATGAATTGTTTAGTGTGATCGAAATCAGTGGTAGCGGTCCAAGCTGTTTCCGTTTGTTGGCAAGTCTTCCTCTTCTTTTCAACTCTTCCACAAACAGTATAAAAATTACATTCCAGTTTTATGTCGTCTTTTGTGTGTGTGTGTGTGTGTGTACGTGTGTGTGTGTCTGTGTGTATAAAACAAACCGATTACGACTTTTACACTTTACTTCACTTCTTTGAGTATTGTCATGTTAGAACAGCGTCTGGAATCGACATTCCAATCCCCGCATGATATGAACGGTTTTCAGAACAGACACCACCAAACTCCTCATTTTAAGAACGGCGTTCGGAATAGACACACCCAACGTACCCATGTAAAGAACGGCTTTCCGAGTAGACACCCCTTTTTCGTTATTTTTTTTGGGGGGTGTAATTCCACAAATTTAACCGTGATCATCGTTTTCAGCATACCTATCCGAAGATGCAAAAAAAAAAAAAAAAATTGGGCAGTGGCCGTGTCGGTAGGAGGGAAGTAGATTTGTTAATCATGTGTGCGTACAAACCTGGTAGACAGTGAATTACAGTGCATAATACAGGTATTTTTATCTCTATAAGTACGTGTCTCAACAAAATTTGAATAGGATTTTTTTAATCAGTATAGTTGAAAACCTATGAAAGTAGACATTCTAAAGAAAATTGTGGAGGTGGACCTAATGTACAAATTTATTCCCCACTCATAAATGTGCGCAATGTCGAGAATCCAATTTATGATATTACCGAAACATTTCTAAGTCAGCGACGATTGTAATAGATTGCGCAGATTTAAATAAAGTACATTTTTTTAAATACATAAAAAACGTAACTATGTTTGAAAAAATACAATTAATTACTCGAACAAATGTACAAAGCGAGCAAGCGAGAGAGAGGGAGAAGTAAAGAAAGAGCATAAATGTTTGTGAAAAAATGTAAAAAGTGTGCGCGACAGAGAAAGAGCGTGGAGAGTTGTAAAGAATATATACAGAGAGAGATAGGGAGGGAGAGAGAGAGGAGAAATGCAAACTTACGTGGTCAAATGTAAGAAAATAAACGCCGCAATTTACTCAGAGGGCAAAGGTAGGTATCAATGAGACGCCATAATTGAATGGTAAATTAGCGTTCGTTTAGCATGCGAATACCGTTAATCCGGAATTAGTCTGATGAGAATTTATTATTTTTGAACCGGAAAAGAAAATATTATGTTATGTCTATGAGTTTATGATCAAATTACGAAGGGTGAAACCCTATATCTGACGAAAGTGTAGAATTCTTCCCGGTGATGGCTGAGGGCGGTAGGAGGACTTGATATTTAGGGGGAAAATAGAAACTACTTCTTCTAAAGATTGTTGCGATTGTGATGATGTTGTTCTTAGGATAAAATGTACGATTTTATTATAACAACTAAATGTGTCTAAAATAGCGTTTGCAAGTTACACGAGATAGTGGCTAATAGTCTAGACATAATAAATTTGGATATGACATTTGTTGTTGAAAACCTGCGATACTTTGGTTCAGAATGGATTTCTGCAATTAAAATATTATATAAGAAGATAATATATTACGTATGGCTAATCATATATGAAGGATAAAGAAAAATTTCTACCATTACATGACGAAGTAAACAAAAGGGCAAAACTGTGAAAAGTTAGATGACTTCAGGAGACGGCGCCTATGTATAGAGACAACGACCTCTTACATGAATAGAATATCCAATTTAATACATAGGGACAGTTAAATTTAGATAATAGGCCTAAATAACACTGAAATGTTCATACACACACACATATATATACATACATATTTTCTTTTATGTAAATATAGGCATATATTGCTATAATGTACAGTTATTTTTACAACGTTACAACCGACCTCCTTTAGGTGTATCTTGTATTATAGATGAATTCGGAAATGGTTCTGTTGAACTCGAAGGGAATTTTGAACAGAAGCCATTATTTACCCCACGGGGAAATAACATGCTCTAGTTCCGTCAGCCTTGACTAAATAGATATCCTAAGTAATTCGCAATTGTATTTTTGGTCGCCCACACTGAGAATTGAACCTTCAACCTTCAAGCGAATATCATTTTTACAATTGATTTTTCTAAATACTCTAACTACTGCGCCATGTTCCCTGCGGATAGTTCCAGTACAAATTTTAAGAGCCTTAAACATATTTTTATTTTTATTTGCAAATATCCCTAATCATGACTAATTATTATTACTATATATATATATATATATATATATATATATATATATATATGCTAGCAAAAGTACACGTCGTTTACTGGGTTCAAGAACAGCCTACAGAAAATGGACTCTAATTTATGAAAGTATGATAGGTTATGAAAAGGTAGGGTGGTAAAGAGATATCTTCGAATTGGGGGGTATCAAAACCAAAGAAAAATATGATGAAAGTAAAAATAAAATAGATAAATCCCATAACTTATTATACCATACCTGGTCGCACTGAAACACTTATCACAATATTCTGCGGATCTATATAAAAAAAAAACTTGTTAAACTGTGTGACATATTTCCATTCTATGGAGGTAAGGTGCGAACAAACACCCTATAATTGCATTATACCATATTTCTTCAAACTGAAACATAATTATCAAAGTATACTTACGCAGATAAATATGAAAAGCCTTTATTAAAGTTTGTGCCTATTTCCATTCTATGGAGGCCAGGCGCGAATGCAGACCTCACAATTTTATTATACTATCCCTATTTAAGATAAAACATACTTATCAAAGTATTTTTATGTACATCTATATCAAAAACACCTGTAATTTTTTTTTTGTAATTTTTAAATGTTTTATTTCCATACTTTGTGGACCAGGCGCGAACGCAGACCCCACAATTTAAATGAACCACCGTTCTGCCAGATCAAATATACCTATTCCTGTGTCTCGGTACATCCTCTATCATTATATGTAATCAGTTTTTTTTTTTTAAATAGTCAACCATATAGGAGCCTATTCGTGACCAGATACACACACACATTCAGCTTTATATTATATATATATATATATATATATATATGGATGTAGGTATATATATGTACATATATATATGCATATATATATATGTATATATACATATGTATATATGTACATATATATATATATATATATATATATATAAAGAGAGAGAGAGGGAGAGAGAGAGTAATGATTAGTGATATTTACAAATAGAAATAAAAATAGGTTTAAGGCTAATTTCACACGCATAAACGCACGCGCATGTATATATATATATATATATATATGCATACATATATATATATACATACATATATATACATACATACATATATATACATACATACATATATATATATACATACATACATATATATACATACATACATACATATATATATATATATATATATATATATATATATATATATACTACGGAGAAATTTTCTTGTATAACCATATTGTTGATTATCCAATAAAAATAACTATGAGTTCCGAGAAAATATGTTACTAAAGATTGTTATGAAAATCACACTCAAGATGATAACGGTAGTTTGATGAATCCAAATAATACGGATTAGTAATAAAGTTCATCATTTGCAATTATCGTGATGCCCGAATGTTTTGCGGGGCAGAGGAGGGTCGCTACTCATTCAATATTGTCACAAACTATATGTACCTATTGTACATTTGAAACTCTCAAAAAAATACCACATTCACTCTGTCGCTTGATATTACTTGGATGATCCCAATTCCGTTCTAAAAGGATTTTGTTTACATAAAATTGTCCCATTCTACACGATGAATATTTTGATAAATAAAATTGTCCTAAAGCAAATTGATCATCTAAGTAAAATTCAAACCACAGAATGGATATGGTATTTTCATGAGAGTGTCTAGGAAGGCGTGATTCCAACGGTTTTGACAAAAAATATATGATCATCGACCATCCTAAAAATAAATTATTCGGGCTTCATGCCTAAGATCATTAATGTTTATATTAATGAAATGATAGAAAAACGTAAGGTGTCGAATAATAGACCTTTAATCTGATGTGTTTGAATTTAACCATAAAAACCGAAGACATAACTTACATAAAAGAAATGTCAATTAAAGAGTTATCTTAGGAATCAGAATATAGATTTCATTTCATAAATATAACAAACGGGGACATTTTTAGGTGTAATCTCCTCGTTTATTAACCAATGAAAATAGCGATTCCCGGGAAATATGTTACTAAACACTGTTGGGTTAATAACGTATAATATCGATGAAATCGATTTGAATTTCTATTTTATTTTCAAAGAACAGAATAAACTTAATAATCGGAATAAGAAATCGATTTTTCAATTAAAATGCTGTCGTGAATCACATTTCAATAATAAATTGCTTTATCTAATCAATTAAATTTTATTTCGAATAACCGAAACAAAATAAACACCAAATATATCGTGATAACTAAAGCACATAATTAAATATATATTTTGTAAGGAACAATTTTTTTAAATGCTGTAATAGACTGTTGGTTGGTTGGTTGTTTTTGTTTTACGGCATATCAACCCTTTTCAGGGTATTTAATGCCGAATCCAAAGATTTTGAAGAAAAGTTTTTTAATAGAATATATTTGTTGTCTTCAAGTCGTTTCTATTAACCCCTATAGTTGGTACCCTAACAGATACTACAACTCCGATCGGAGTGGACCTGGGAGCAATGGCAATTAACGTGTGATTCACACTCCCAAAAGCCCGCAAGCTTGGGCCTCATCACTGGATATAGTCTAAGGTCATATCCAGGACCGTAATAGATCGTGATATGAAGTATATTCTTTGACGTATTTTTTATCTTTGCTACAGTGGTCATGCTATTGGTCGCATTAACTCGTATATATGTTCACATGGGTTGACCAATTGTCAGCAAACTTTAATGAAAAAATCGGCAGTGGTCTACTTTAGAACTGGTTAAAATTTGGTATGTATAGGTAAGAGACGCTACCCTCGGGAAGAATGTGTAAATCACACGCAAGGCAGCCACGTCAATTCTGTTTATTTTAAATATTGATTACTTATCATTCAAACACTACCGTGTTTGAATATATGGTTAAGTGTTGGTTTTTCTCATTTAGAACGTCTTTAAATCTTCACCTATCACTCATTTTGCGACCAAATTTCAAACAATTTTTACAGCTAATAGATTAACTTCTAAGCTATATATCTTTTCTTTAAATTTTAATTTTCGTTAAGTAAAACAAAAGTTATAATAAAATTACTGGTGTTTAAAAGTTCTCAGGATCTGCAAGAATGGAGAAATGGTCTCACTGATTGGCTGTTGGTTACCAGAACAACTTCTAAAACATTTAGCCAGAGGAGTTTCTTGAGTTTACAGCAATCGGTCTTCCTATGAACATTAAACAAGAGGACGTTCTTTATTTCAAGCCCCGACTGGTCTTCCTATGAACATTCAGCCAGAGGAGCTTCTTGTGTTTCAAACCCCGAGTGGTCTTCCTATGAATATTCAGCCAGAAGAGATTCTAGGGTTTTAAGCCCCGACTAGTCTGAGAACATTCAGCCAAAATAGCTCCTTGTGTTTCGAACCACGACTGGTCTTTCGATGAACATTCAATCCAAGGAGCTTCTTGTTTTTCAAGCCAAGACTGATCTACCTACTAATATTTAGCCAGCAAAGCTTCTTGTGTTCCAAGCCCCGACTGATCTTCCGATGAACATTCATCCAGAGGAGTTTCTTGCGTTTCAAGCCTGAACTGGTTTTCCGATGGACATTCAGCCAAAAAAGCTCCTTAAGTTTCAAGCCCCGACTAGCCTTCCGATGAACGTTCAGCCAGAGAAGCTTCATTGTGTGTTAAGGCCAACTGGTCTGCTATTTAACTCGTGTTTCATGCCTACGCAATTGTCAGTATAGGGTAACAATTCCTGCCGCTTATATATATTATATATAAGTGCTTTTATTTAATTATATGTACATAGATATTTGTATAATAATTATTAATTTAGACCAACACACACAGGTGTTTCCTGCTTATGCAATAAGCAGTGTAGATTAATAATTCCTGTCGACAATATATGTACATATACTTACACACACACACACACACACACACACACACACATATATATATATATATATATATATATATATATATATACTAGCAGGGAGACCTGACGTTGCCCGGGAGTTAATGATGATCAACGAATATTTCACACTCCTATATTTTTATTGTCATCGAAATCCGTGAAATCGCCCGGGAGGAAGCTTCACATGCCTCCATGCAGTAACTTAGTCCAAAATATTTTTCTACATTGCACTCTAGAGAACCTACTATTTATTTTATAAAATTATTTTATATAAACTTTCTTTAAGTTAACGAAAAAAAAAGAGTTAAGAAATTTACGTGCGGGTTTTGAACCTATATACCACGTCATAAAAAAATATAAATAAACACGTAAATTTTCAAGTCTTATAAAATTCTGTGAATTTAATGAAAAAAATTTAGAAATTTGAGTGCGGAGTTAGAACCCACAAACCACGTCATGCAAAAAAAAAAAAAATACACGCTATCAATTTACCCACAATAGTAGTTTCAGGGCCTGTTGTTCTATCATTGTTGCTAAGCGACGGCATAGAAAAATGTCCTTACCTATGATAGATAAATTAAAATAACGGTTTCGATTATCGATTATTGGTAATTATCAGAGGTATTGTGAGACAAAACTTTACTAAGATCACCCCAGACTTATACACTAAAGTTCTGTAAATTTTAAAGAAAACCTGTGCAACCGTTTAGGAGTCTATAAGGAACAAACTCACACGCAGACAATTTATATAATTGTAGATAAACTCACACGCAGACAATTTATATAATTGTAGATAAACTCACACACAGACAATTTATATAATTGCAGAGATGTATAATAATTATTAATTTAGACTTATATAAACTAGTGTTCCATGCTTACGCAATCATCAGTGTAGGCAACATTCCTGCCGGTAATATAAGATCATTTTGAACACAAGTAAGAAAATATTATTACAAAGCAAAGCCTGGAAAAATCATAGATTACATAGAAAATGCGAGCACGAAAAGTAATATGGTTAAGCTTAAACTTAGAAAAGTAAAAGACTAGCTGTTAAAACTGGAAAAGAAAATACATGATATTCTAGTAAAAATATAATAAATTTATGATTTAAAATATTGCAGCATTGAAAACTTTGTTCAAAATTCAATTGAACATTGTATAAGAAATTCTTAATGCTGCAATATTTTAAGTTATAAATTTATATTTTTTTACTAGAATACTTTTGACTATTTCTTTTATAGTTTTAACAACTAATACTTTTACTTTTCTACATTTAATATTTACTATATTACTTTGCATGCTCACTTTTTTATGTAATCCGAAACTGAAACTAACGAAATTTTGCATCTTATCATGAACCTGACATTACGTATTCGGGCAAGAATTTTTTATCATATGTCAACTTCCGATTTTTCCAGTTTAATACGTGTTGTGTCTGCACAAATAATTAACAAGAACACGGAAAGTAAAGGTATACAATAATATATTAGGAAGAAAAGTTATATACATATTTACATGTCTTCAGATATACTTCAGTTGGAGATATTCCGGCAGGTGGCGTGTTGCATGTCTTACTGGAGGCAATATAGGCGTCTTGCCTATTTGGCGGTCGGTTGCCGAACTCGCCCGGTATTGGGGATTGATACCTTTATATATCTCACTCACCCGCCTATGTTAATTAGTGGGCGTCTCCAAAACAATACGTGAATCTGCTGCTCTTTCTTAGTTCTTCTTGATCAAATATTTTTTAAGTTATCAACGTGCTAATAACATAACTTCGGTAATACTACATACAATAGAGAGAAATATGACTGAAATAAAAGTTTGGCCAACCTTTAAGCTATCGGTCTAACGACTGGCTTATGTTCTTTTGTTTGCATGTTATAAAAAGGAAAAACCTGTGCGCAGACCGAGGGTTACGATAACGTTAGAGATACGTCAGTGATGTCACAGGCGAGATGAGAAGTCACATGCGGCCGGGGAAAGATGAATAAAGGTCTTTTATAAAAACCTGAAACCGCGAGTTGAATTTTTTTCCTCTTCATTTCGTTTTTCCTTGCGACGGAGCCTACAACGTGTTAGGTCTGCATGTAACATGGTAGTTTTACACATTAAGCTCGTAATGATAAAAACAATGCAATTATAATAACATATTAACAGAGAAATATTTTTTGAAAACTATTTAAAACAAGTCTGATCGTGGGAGTTGCCAGACAGTAAAAAACAGATTTTAAATAGATCACGAGATTTTTACAGATCTTTTTTTCTCGTTAAGTCCTTCTGCATATAAAAAATGTTGCGAGTGTATCTATACTATGTCTTTATTTCCTTGGGGGTGATCCAATCTAATATTCCTCTTTGCAAAACTTTATAAGCAATAGCTTATCTCTCTAATCACAAAAAACAGTACGTCTACATTTACCGACCCGCAGTTTCCACGAAGTTTCTTGGGTGTGCTCGGCAGCTGATTGTAATAACCGGAAGCGACCGATCGCGGAACGTCAGAGTGCTACGAGAATATTATAATAATAAACATGAAAATACAATAAATAAAATTACAAACATTTATCTAACCAAATCTTTGCCCTAGCCCTAGCCCTAGCCCCAGCCCCAACCCTAATCCCCAACCCCCTACCTGCGCTTTTACAATTATTTTAGGATTTATTCCAATTTATAAAAAAGCTGAAAACAGACAGCGCCTTCGTTAAAAATTGAGGAAGGCTCGGCCAACTTTTTTCAATTATTTCCGTCAATAACCGAGCACGCTCGAGCCAACTTCGTAGATATCACAGGACTAGGAAAGTTGTTACGCATTAGTATAAAATGTGAAATAGAGGTTTAATCAAGAAGTTGCACTTGTCTGTCCAATTTATTTATATGACGCTTGTTAATAGTCATTAGTTTTATTATTCGGACTACGTTTCTCGTTTTAGTTGCAGTTTTCGCAACGTTTCGACCAGAGAACACAATACCTTCATCGGATACAGCTTTTGCTTCTTAGAAGTTTTTTTTCTTTATAAACAGTTTGATTTTTGAGTTATGGATAAAGATTTATCATTTGAAAGATGCATCTGAAAAATTTCGGGATATATATCAGTTGCAACGTTATGAAAATGACAACCACAATGTAGTCCACAATGTAGTCCACAATGTAGTCCACAATGTAGTTCAAATATTGTAGTCCAAATAACCCGAGAATTACGAATTGCCATTACATGTTTGAATTCATTTTGACTAACAAAAACGAAGAGTGCTGCGTGACCAGCCTAATGTATACAGTCTGATGCTATAGAATCGGTTATGTTAACATTTAATCATATCTAGTTTTTATAGAAATCTCTCAAAACAAAGCATGAAGCCACTTGATGTAATGATCTTAAATGTTCCTATTAGTTTGCCTCCTCAGGAGGGCAGAGTTAGATAGCACGATCGTTAAAAATGTTATTCAAGCCAGAAACTAGCCAACAATAAGTTGTTGGAAAGATTCTGACATGAAATCTGCCATTCTTCCCTCGTTGTCAGAAACATCGTTAATATTGCTGGAAAAAAAGGTATGAACCCACTTATCACTCTTTCTACTTTATGAGGAAAACAACTTGTGTTTTAATAATCTTAAACAATGATTTATTATAAATGTGTATAGTTTTTTCTTATTAAATGATTCCAAAAAGGATTGCTCTGCTGTTTGGTAGGCAAAAAGATAAGAGTAATGAACACAATGGTTGATACATGAACAGGCGGTGTTAAAAAGTATTTACTTCTTTGCATTATTTTTTGGATAGAATATTGAGTTACACATTAGGAAGATGAAGAAAGAACTATCTTAAACTATTGTTTGGCTTAAGAAATATAATGAAATTGGAATCTGAAGAACTAAAAAATAATTTGATGAACGGAGATGAGAAGCCATCCAAGCGTCTTAAAAAATGCAAGGCGGGAGGAAATAGACAAAGCGAGGAGGAGAGAGAAGGCAAGAAAGATAAAGGTGATCTAAAACAAGATAATGTTAAAGCAAGAAGGAAAGTAAGGGTTCATTAGAAAAATGAAGAAAGAGAGGAGGAGTGAAATGACACAAGCACAGAGAGAGAGGTAGAACGAAAATAAAGAGAGAGAGAGATGACGAGTAAATCGTAGGGAAAGAATGTGAGATCGAGAGAAGGAGGGGGAATAAGATCCAGAATAAGATCGAGTGAGAGCTAAGAGAAATCGGCTGAAAGATAGAGAGAGATGGAGACAAAGAGTGAAGAAGAGAGAAATAGAAACATGTAAAAAAAAAAGGATGTGGAGGCAACAAAGAAAGACGAAAAGAGTGAGATAAACACAAGGGAAGAAGAGAAGCAGTAGGTAAGAATAGAGAAAGAGTCTGAGGAAAGGAAGGAGAATTAAACAGAGAGAATAAAATAAAGAACGAGCGAGAGTGAAGGACAGAGAGTAATAGACAGTGCGCTAGGAAATAGAAAGAGAGAGAGTTTGAGAGCGAGAAAGTGCGTAAACGTTAGAGGAAAAGAGTGAGAGAACAAAGAGAAAAGAGTGGAGAAAGAGGGGTAGAAAAGAGAAAGAAGACTGGAAGAAAAGAAAGAAAAGGATAGAGAATAAGATCGAAGGAGGTGAAGAACGAAGAGAGATAGGGAGATAGAGAGATATGGCCAAAGTGAAAGAGAGAGCTGGAAGTGAAGAGAGAGTTAAAGCAAAAATGAAAACAAAAGCTACAAAAATGTAGAGAGAGAGAAAAGCTACAAAAATGCAGAGAGAGAGAGAGAGAGAGAGAGGGACAGGACAAGGGAAATAAATATAGAAAGAAGGAAGAAAATAAGAAGAATAAAAGTAGATAATGAGATCGATGAAGAGAGAAAGAGAAATAGGCAAAGAAAAACGAGAGTAAGAGACAGAGAGAGAAAAAGTCTAAACGGCAA
Source organism: Euprymna scolopes (assembly GCF_053919585.1). Lineage (NCBI taxonomy): Eukaryota > Metazoa > Mollusca > Cephalopoda > Sepiida > Sepiolidae > Euprymna > Euprymna scolopes. The sequence goes on along the minus strand of NC_136508.1, from coordinate 80,994,217 downwards.
AAGAGTTAAAGTTGTAGGGTGAAAGCAAGGAAGAAGGTAAAGATAATGATGGAGAGATAAAGTAAGAGAGAGAAAGAGAAACGAGGAGAGAGGGGGTAGACACAGAAAGAAGCGCGAAGAAAAGGGATAGATGAGAGTAACGAATAAGATCGAGGGATATATATTGAGAGAGATGTTAAGAGAGTAAGAGAGAAGAGAAAAGGAATAGAGTTAGAGCACGAAAGAACGTGAAAACTAGAGAGGAAGACTAGGTGAGAAGGGAAGAAAGAGAAAGGGAGAACGAGAGAGACGTAAAGAATAAGAAAGAAAGAAAGAATAAATGATTAAGTGAAACTAAAAAAAATAGAGAATGAGGCAGAGGAAGAAAATAAGAAATGTGCAGAAAAGGGGGATAGCAAGAAAAAGGGAACGTGAAGGAGAGAGAGAGGGCAAGAAAGACAGGGAGGGGGGAACTCAAGAGAGAGTGAGGGCAAGGATGATAGCGAAAGCTAGAGAAAAAGAGGGAGAGAACAAGGAAAGTGTGAGAGACAGAGAAAGAGAGAGAGAGAGCCAGAAAGAGAGAGAGAGCGAGAAGGACGAGGGTTAACAAAAGCTAACGGGAGAAGATTGACAGATGTAGCAAGGACGATAAGGTATTACGAGTCTATATAAATAGGCGCACGATAGGAAGGACAGCTATTGAATGTGACACATACTTATAGTGGGAGTTACATTGAAAGCCGAGCAGACAGAGACACTACTCATTGAACGGACAAGTCGTTGTCAAGGAATTGAGACAAGCGTAAGCCACCCTTAGGTAGCACAGGATTTAGCGATAAACATAGAAAGGGAACCAAATAACTTTAGATAGAGAGCGCAATAGAGAAAAAAAAGGGAAATAAGAAACAGAAATGAAGTGACTGTCGGAAACAGTAATAAGACAACGAGAAGCGGTTGGAGTTGCAACCGGGGCGAGGGCCGAGACGGGGAGGTTAGCGGGAAGGTTTTCAGTCGGAATAGACAAGATATCGGGATTACAGTGCTGGAAAACGGCGGACGGGGCCTGGGACGACGGGAAATAGGAAGGATCGGGTGGGAGCCGAATAAATTAGAAAGAAAAGAAAATTCATAGAGAGCAAAAAGTAAAAAACAAACAAAAAATGCAAGGAAAAAACTCTTTGTAGATCCCCTGTTATCTCTACACTTCCCCCTTTTGTCCGCCCTGCCAAGATAACCACAACAGAAAAACACTTTTTTTTTTCATCCTGTCTACGTTTTCATTTTGTGAGGCGATGTTTTATGTCTGGCTAGCCGTGCTATGATTCATCTAACCCTAACCCGAACCTTACTTTAGTTAGAAATGGCCAAAGCAGTCAGAAGCGCCCCCCCCCCTCACGATCCGTACTCAAGACCGGTGTTCTTTAAAGACAGCAGCCAAAATTCCTTCATTCATTCCCAAATCCTATGAGTAACTAAAGAAAAATGCTTCTAATGCCCGACACTATATTTTCAAAGTGATATTTATTGACACAAAGATGCAAGAAAAATATGAATTATAAAAAGCAACGGAACAACAAAAGAAACGGCAATAAAATTAGAAACAAAATGTCCGTTTGATAAAACTGACAGCAGTAAAAACACAATCAATCAAAATAGAAAATCATCTTGAAATGAAATTGAATTGCAAAAGAATTACAGCATAAAGTCTCGCCAGAATTGCTTCAGACAATCAGTAAAATATTTAATAGATATTAGACTAGGATTAAATTTACAATTTTGAACTAAAGCCGGTTTATTCTAGTTTTCATATTTCAGGATAACGACACGTTTGCCTGGTTTTATGATTGTTGTTTTCCTGGTTTTATGATTGTTGTTTTCCTGGTTTTATGATTGTTGTTTTCCTGGTTTTTTACTTTTGATATTTTCTGATTATTTCCGATTAAGTTTAGTGTATGGATAAAAGTTTCTTAAATAAAAATGAATACTTTAATTTGTAATAAGTGCAGTCAATATATATATATATATATATATATATATATATATATATATATATATATATATATATATATGATGAGAATAAATTTAATATTATATATATATACATATATATATATATATATATATATATATATATATATAAGTGTGTGTGTATAAATATATAAAATTGAGTTTTTGTCGTACGGAGATGTATATTAACACTTTACTTTTTTTATTTAACAATATTATAATTAACATCTTAATATACTCAGTTATTGATATGCTAGCGACTCGATACAAGTTAGTAATTAGGATGAAAGTATTAGCACACAGACACACACATATGTATATATATATATATGCGTATATATATAATATATATATACATATATATATAAATAAATATAAACATAAACAACTATATATAAATATAAATAATATATAAATAAATATATACATATAAATATATAACGTAGTCTTGTCTGTGTATGTGTGTAAAACAGGCTCTACTGGACTTCTCTGATGATTTCTGGTCTACAGACTTGGAATTTTATATATAGAAAATTTAGCCTATGAAATAAATTCGATTTGCGTTTTAGTCGGTAAAAATAGCTGCTAAGCTGTAAGAATTTAAATTGGCTTACGTAAGTCAACTTGTGGTGCTCTATTACGCATGCACAAATATACATTTATATATTAAATTAATTAATTTTTTTACGTTTTTATGCATTTGGGCAAACTGTAAGGATGAAGGCTGAAGTGCTAAACGTTTTGGCTTAGATTCAAGGTGATGACACCCAGATCATTTTTCGTAATTTGGAAATCACTACTAGATATTAGATACCATAAAATAATCAATTAAAATTGGTTTCCTAATAATAATATATACTAAATCTGCATAAATTGAAATATATTTAACCGTACGTTTTTACTATGCAACGTTGGGAACGCTAAGCGACCTGGCAGTAATATATATATATATATATATATATATATATATATATATATATATATATATATATATACATACATACATACATACATACATACATATATGTGTGTACGCGTGTGTGTATTTATATTTATATGTATATATATATAAAATATATATATAACCTGATATATATATATATATATATATATATATACATTTTGTTATAAAAGAATTAACCTTTAACAAAGCAAAATTTATGGAAATAAGACACGCTTAGCACTATTAAACGGGCCAAACAAATAAATTAAATAAGTAATAGAAGCTATATATAATGTTAATATAGTATCCGAATAATACATAAACAAAAAAAGAAAAAAATTATAAGAAATAATTATCTCTTTAGGTCATGACATTTTGAAGCTTCGAAATGTCATGACCTAAAGATGTTCCTTTTTTTCCTAATTTTTCACTCGTCTTTTATTTAATATATACACAGTGGAACGATATCATTGCCGCTCTAGAAAAGACAACACGATTCCTTTTCCGTTTACAGTACGTTTGAGGACAACCGGTTTTCTTTTTTTTTTTTTTTTTTTTTTTTTTTTGCAGATCATATTCTGGTTGTCCAGTTGTGTACAAATCCCGATAGCGACAGGAGCCTTCTAATATTTATGAAAGTGACACAATGTTCAAGGAGCGAGATCGGAGATGCGCCGCTGTACAACTCTTACTCCCTACTGATCGAAGTTATGACATGACTATTGCTAGAACCCCTTAAATGTAAATCTGGACGGCTCAACGCATGAGACCTCGGCTCAACAAAGTTTCCAGCAACAGTTATGGTCTTTAGTGTGGTTTCGAGTGAGAGCCACAAAATGCCACCACATATCTTCAAAGTGAGCTTGAAAGTCTATAACAAAGTGTACATGAATGTGCTGAATAATGTGGTGATCCCCTTGTGCAATCATGTGGCCGCTGGTAGACCGTAGTTGTGGCAGGAGGACTCGGTACCCGCCCACAAGTCCAAAGAGACCGAGTCTTGGCTTCAGGAATGCTACAACTTTGCACTCTTCTCTCACTGCTCCTTTCATCTCCGACATGAAACCGCTGGACTAGTTCGTTTAGGCATATGTCGAGAACATCACAAACATAACCTCTCACAGCACCAACGCCAGCCTGATCGCAACCATCCGCCAATTATTCGCGGAACTCCCGCCGGCGTTTGTGGAAGAGGCATGCTCCTTGTTCCGGACCCGTATTCAGGTTGAAAACGGTTACATTAAATAGATGTCAGCTCTACTACATAATCAAGTTACCCGATTTGATTTTTTCAATAAAAGTTGCAAAATAAAGTTGTAGTATTGTTTTATTTAGAGCGACACTTTTATTGTTCGTTTTGTATTAATATATATATACTGCGAAAGCAAAATCAAGACTTGAAAAAAGGTGTTGATGGCAACAAAAAGTGTATTTCGTTTTACGTTACAATTGTTTCCATGTCCTTACGACAATTTCAAACATTATATCGTTTGAAAATTTTCAAAAACCAGCATTTCTTCAGACTTTATGAATAAAAACACTTTTGACAATAGATCATTTTTGAAGAGAAAGAAAAAAGAAAGAAAAAGAAAAAATTCCCTTAACGGGAAAAGCATGTGAGAAACATTTACCTTTGCGGTGGCTACGGAAAAGCCGATTTGAACTGTTTTAAGATGTGTTTTGTACAGAAATTTATCCGATAAGTATTGGAAATCGAAAAACTATCCGATTTTAAAAAATAGTCTCTCTTCTCGTTATGATAAAAAAGAATTTTTAAATGGGAATATTTTTTCTACACCGGTGTAACCTTTGTTACATAAATTAGCATAAATTATTCCCCTTGTAGCATAAATTATTCCCCTTGAAAATGATTTTTTATCTATATGGCGACAAAGACAATTTTTAAGATCGTTAAGCCCAAATGTTAACTGAAGTGATATCGTAAATTAACATAGGCGGAATTCGATGAATGATATTATCATTTTATTTTTTGCGAATTACTCCACCAGATTTTTATATTATTGATTTAAACGACACACATCAAATACCTCTGTGTAATTTGTTTTTAATTGGTTAAGCTGTTTCCGAGTCCATAAAAAACGAACTCACACGTATACACATATTGACAAAGTTCTATTTTATATAGTAGTCTATATATAGTCTAAAAAAAGCTTTAAATAAAAATGTAAAAATAAAAATAAAAATGCAGTTTAAATTCCCAGAAATAAAAAAGAAACTAACTTTAACCTATCACAGACTTAGCACCTACATAATCCGACTTCTAAAAAGTTTATAATTACAAAAGAGAATGCATTATTCATTTATATAAAGAAAGGAGAAAAAAGCCTTAACTAAAATTGTTAAATAGAAATAGACTTAGCCCTAGCATAAGCCAATTTTTCAAAAGTTTTCAATTATAAAAGAGAATTTAACTATATAAGGATGAAAGGAGAAACCCTTAACTAAAATTTTGTAAAAAGAAAATGGCATCCAAAGCTGCTTACCATGTAGCTGTTTCTGAGATTTAAAAACAGGACAGCTGTTAAATACATGGCTCTCCAGTGGATAATACCACATCCCCAATAAGAAAAAGTACAATAATACGATTACTATATATAAAAATATATAAAAAATTAAAAAAAAAAACATTACTAAGTAAGTTTAAGATTATAAGATCTATTCTGCGTCATATTAAGTAACATATAAATACTATAAGAATAAAAATGCATAAAAGTGTAAGTACCTTAGGTATCAGAAAGGCAAATAGATAAGAGGAAGGAAACCTAGCCATACATATCTAAAAACCCAATATATTGTCTAAAGAAGCTTTGAATAAAAAAAAAAATGTACAAATAAAAACGAAGAATGCAGTTTAGATTCCCGGAAAAAAAAAACCAAACTAACTTTAACCTATCGCAAACTTAGCACCTACATAATTCGAATTCTAAAAAGTTTATAATGACAAAAGAGAATTCATTTATATAAAGAGTTATATATATATATATATATATATATATATATATATATATATATATATATATATATATATGTATCAGATGATTCCAATAGGTTTCCCAATTCGATAGTCATAAAGAAGTTAAACATATTAAAGTAAACAGACTATTGAAAAAATAACCTAAAACAAGTATTTTGTTATCTCTATATATATAATAAAAGAGGGGCAATTGTTCCCCTCAGGACCAAAATACAGTTGTTTTCAAACAACAGATGCCACATAGAAATTTCTTATGTCTAGCCTATTACCACTACCTTACGCAGATTGTTATACACAGGGTACTGATACTGTGGTTTCACTCTCCGTGACCAATTCATAAACTCATAACACAGCCGTTAAATTTCGCCGATTCGAAAAATAATACATTCTCCCTCAAAACCTCCCTACTACTCTCATTGGCTTACACCAGAACGAACCATTATTCCAGAATACAATCCTATACACTAAAACGATCGATCAAGATGTTATTCAACATGGTGTCTACAAATACACGCTTACTTAGCCGCTGCGAATTAATTGCTTCTCTCTCTCTAAACTTGTTTTCCAGAGGGAAAGAGAGAGAGAGAGAGAGAGAGAGAGAGAGATTATTTACTAACTGCATCCAGCGGTATTTGTCCCCAGTTTCAAAGTGTTCATTTTAAAATCAGTATAGTCACCACCACAGAGCGGTGATAGTATAGCACACGTATATAAATACATACATATAGATATATAAATATCTTCTGTACAATACAGATGTATACAGATATATTTATTAATGAAACCCATATATATATATATATATACGCATATATATATGTATATATATATATATATATATGTATATATATATATAGTAAGTTATAAAATACAGGGTATTTCAAAAGACTTGGGAACATAACGATTTTTAATAACTCAAAAACTAATAGGAGTTGAAAAAAAGTTCCCAAGACTTTTGAAACACTCTGTATATATGCCGATTAAGCTACACTGAATATTCCGCGTTTCACCCACTCTAGGATTCTTCAGGCTTATTTTTTTATTATATATATATATATATATATATATATATATATATATATATATACATGAACAAATGATTAATAAAACATGTTAAAGACATCTTGAAAAAGAGTTAAAAACACATTTAATTTTAAAAAAGGGAACACAAGGTAAGTGGATAGTCCTTAATCCGCGGACTTTCGAAGAAATTATCTCCTTCTCATCAGAGGGCAGGAATTAGCAAAATGCGGGATAGGATTTTTCATATAAAAGTATTTAATTAAACTACAAGTAAGTCACAGATTTATTTTTATATATATATATATATATATATATATATATATATATATATATATATATATATATACTCGTCTCTCTCATTCTTTCTCTCTTCACCACACTTCATTTTCTCTATCTTTTTGTAATATAGTTTTAAAGATAAACAAATTTCTAAAACTATACATATATAGAGAGAAAGCTAATAAGAGATAGAAAGCGAGAGAAATAAAACGAGAAAGAGAGAAATTTATAAATGCAAAAGAGTGAAATGCGAATGAGAGAGAGAGGGAGAAAGAGGGAGAAAGAGAAATGTATAAACCACAAAGATCAGTTACTAACTGGTAAACATCGATAGTTTCATCAGTCTGCTCCGTATTTAAAAATTCCAGGGATCAGTCATCTCTCTCTCAGTTAAGACTAATCAGTCTTGTGTGCATTATGAGAAAATTGTTGAAACCTGTGATATAGAGAGATGTCGACAACCACTTCAGCAAAAATAGTCGGCTCAGTGACATGCAATATGGTTTCCATTCTGCGATATCTACAGCTGATGTACTAATTGTAATATCACACAGGATTAGTGAATTTCTCGACAGGGGCTTCGTTTCTAGAGCAATAGGTTTTCACATATCAAAGGCTTTTGATATAGTATGATAAATGTCTAATTCACAAGAGCACCATTTATCGGATAGCTGGAAATATTCTCACGGTTATTAAATACTTTCATTCTGCTAGGCTTATAACAGTAGCCGTCGATGTGCAGAAATCAAAAGCATTGTATTTACGCTGGCGCCCCCCCAAGTTCCATTAAGGGCCCAACTCTTTTTTTAAATCTTTATTAATGACCTTACAAATGACATTTAAAGATCATTCGTAGACATTTATGCAAACGACACCACAATCTATGGTAACACTTCAAAACATAGCAATAATTAAAATCTTTCTGATTCTCTCTCTCCTGGCTCCTATCTTGGGGAAGCCCCTTGTTTTGACAAGCTATGGGACTGAGTTTCACTCCTGATCTAAAACCGAACAACTACATCAAATCTGTTTCTAAAGTCACTGGAAAAATCGTTAGATCACTCTACTGCTCCAGCAGGTATCTCACTGCCGATGCAGCCCTCTATCTGTATAAGAACCAGGTACATTAAAAAGTGGAGTGCTTTTGTCGCATCTAGCTGCAGCAACTATCAACGATTTTTCCCACTCCACCTTTGCCTTAATCTATGCCATGAGGAAAGCTTCTTTTCACAGAATTACCTGCCTATGGATGAATGTTCGCCTATGGATGCTTCCCAGTTGAATACAACATGGTAGCTTCCAAATTCTATGCAAACAAGTGCTTATGGAATCATCCCAATTAATAATCACATTCTACCAAATTTACCCCATTAACGATTAATACACTACAATCTGACATTCATTAACTCTTATCCTCGAGTGGCTTTCGAGAATTGATATTTGGTGACTCCCAAGTAAAATAAAATGCTTATTATTTACTTAGCTATCTGATGCGTTTGTGAATTTTGATTGTTTAATTCATAATCAGAATAAAGCGTGTACTCAGAGGTATTGATCGAAATAATTAAGTTGTTCATATAGTTCGATTGGGAAACGATTCAGTGAGGCAGCGAAGATCTATTAGTCTAAATTTGTCCTTTTTTATCATATAAAATAGACAATAATAAAATTGGCATTAAAACAAGCAATTCTAAACATTCGCTTATTTTCTTAGTGCCAGAATTTAAACAAATTTTATTTTGGGACAATGACACCAACACCATTAAAATATGTTTTCTATTTTTATTCGATTCTTGTTTCGGTTTTTCTTCCGTCTTAACTGTTCTCGCATGTGTTTCACAAAAATTTAATCAAAGACGTGTTTCACAAATATGTACTCATTTCAAAGAAGTGTTTCACAAATATGTAATCATTTCAAAGAAGTGTTTCACAAATACGTAATCATTTCAAAGAAGTGTTTCACAAATATGTAATCATTTTAAAGAAGTGTTTCACAAATATGTAATCATTTCAAAGAAGTGTTTCAAAAATATTTAAGCATTTCAAAAAAATGTTTCACAAATATGTAAGCATTTCAAAGAAGGGATTCACAAATAGGTAATTCGTTCAAAGAAGGGTTTCACTAATATGTAATTATTTCAAAGAAGTGTTTAACAAATATGTAATCATTTCAAAGAAGTGTTTAACAAATATGTAATCATTTCAAAGAAATGTTTCAAAAATATATAATCATTGTAAAGAAATGATTAACAAATATGTAATCATTTCAAAGAAGTGTTTCACAAATATGTAATCATTGCAAAGAAGTGTTTCAAAAAAATTTAATTTCAAAGAAGGGTTTGTGTTAGTAAAGATAAGATTTTCAACTCTTTATATAAGCATATTAATCGTAATATCTTGTCGTATTTGCAACTATAATGTATTTAACATTTTATCGAATGGCATCTTAACATCCTCTTTCATAGATATAGAGAAATTAAGATGGGTATCTCTCTATACAAGCACACAGACTCACACACCCTCATGAGCGCGCAAACACACACATACACCCAACTATATATATATATATATATATATATATATATATAGAGAGAGAGAGAGAGAGAGAGAGAAAGAGAGAGAGAGAGAAAGAGAAAGAAAGAGAAAGAGAGAAAAAGAAATAAAAAGAGGCAAATCAAGTTATGCGTTGATCAATGTTTCGTCTTTATTGCGGACTTCCGCTGGATTAATGAAATTAAGAAGAAAAAAAAACACCAGTACAAATATTTGCAAATATACTTTGATGTCATGAAATGTATGACACTGTTCCCTTATATATATATATATATATATATATATATATATATATATATATATATATATATATATATATATACATATATATATATGTGTGTGTGTGTGTATGTGTGGTGCGTATACACATACACATATATATATATATATAGATATACATATATATGTATATATACATATATATATATATATATGCGTGCGTGTGCGTGTATGTGTGCGTGAGGGGCCCCAAAAGTGAGGCTGTCTATTTATTATTCTGTTAAAATGGATTTCGGAGCATTGAACCCTAGGATGGACTACTGGTATCACATTAGGGCAAAAGCTGTTTGGAACACTCTATCTACCTTGACATGAAACATACTCATTTCTCCTCCTTTGAGCATTTTTACCACAGAAGAGACATTGCGCGTCTGTTTCTGCTTTATCGTTATTTTCATGGCAAGTGCTCGTCTGAACTTCAATCTATTGCTCCTCCTTATCCCGGTGACCACTGTACACTCAGTGACTCTTATCCTCGAGTGATCTCCGGGCATTGATTACCTCTGTTAATATATATATATATATATATATATATATATATATATATATATATATATATATATATATATATATATATGGCGGGAAAGTGTTTTTCAATAAGATCTAGAAATTTCTTGCCAAGTTTTGTTTTTAACATTTGATTGTATGGGGTCGTATACCAAATTATAGTTCTGTTTCTTCTATTTTTAAGTTTATTATAGTTATTGGTGTTTTGTTGCTTATATTTGACATCTATATTTTTGTATCCACTCTTTTTTAGGGCTGTTTCGTAGATATTGGTTGATTTGTTAAATGCATTTTCATCGCTTGAGTTATTACTGAGTCTACTTATGATCGAGTAAGAAATCTGTTTTATAATTGATGGTGGGTGATTGGACTTAGGGTTTACGTATATTGGAGTAGCGTTATCTTTTAAGTAGGGTTCATATGTGTTTTTATCTAAATTTAACGCAACCAACCCCTTACACAAAATCTTCAATAAAAATACATTAAAGTTATCCTACAGTTGTTGGGAAAATATAGAGATGATAATTAAAGCACATAATAACAAAATATTTAATAAAACAATGTAAACAACAGCAAAATAAACAATAAAAAAGTAAACACCATGACACAAAATAAAACTAACACTAGCAGAAATAATGATAATAATAATAATAATAATAATAATAATAATAATAATAATAATAATAATAATAATAAACACCCCGGACAAGAACAACCATACTATAAATAAAAATACTAATAACGAACAAGATAAATGCAACTGTAGACACCGCACACTTTGCCCAGTTCAAAATAAATGTCTAACCAAAAGTGTAGTTTATCAGGCAACAATATTTGCGAAGGAAAACCCGAATAACAAGAAATATTACGTAGGTATGACTTCCGTAAATTTCAAAACCCGATACTATGACCACTAAGGTACATTCAACAATAAAAACACCGTATAAAAATAACACTAGCGAATAAATACTGGGAACTCAAAGAAAGTGGACATTCGGCGGTAGTCGAATGGAAAATAATAAGACAAGCTACCACGTGTAGTGACCTAGACGACCCATGTAGATTATGTCTTCATGAAAAATTTGCTATCCTGTACTTTAAAGAACCCCAACATCTATTAAACTGTAGAAGAGAAATAGCAAATAACTGTGTTCACAAGATAAAATTTACTCTAGGGTAGCGATACAAAATAGTTTTAAATCTAACAAAAACAATAGAAAATAAACAAATAAATAAATTAAAAAAAATTAAATAAACATGAATATACATAAACGATCACACATATATGTATGTATGTATATATATATATATATATATATATATATATATATATATATATATATGTATATATATGCACTTATTTCGGGCTTTTTGTGTGATTCAGCGTTGTTCGTTACGAACCATATATAGATAAGGACAATCTAGGAACTCACACATTTCAGGGAGGAAAGAATTTTTCAATTCGGTGCATCCGTTCGAAAGTTTGATTGGTATATATACACACATAAATAAATACATTAAACGCTTAGAATTTTATTAATAGTATAGAGTAGATTACACTTCTATACTGTAAAGCCGAAACTTTTTTTTTTACTTTCTTAGATTTCTTATTATCTCTTCATCCATTAAATAAAAAATCTCCAAAGGCAATCAGTAAATATTTATTTGATAATAAAAGCAAAATAATAAAAGTAAATCAAATAAATGCAAATAATACCAAGAAAACCTTTCATGTAAAAAATTAAATATTTATTTGCCTTATTTAGTTTACTTATGGTTTAAGCATTGGATGCTATACGTAAAGTGCTACCACGCACATTACGATGGCAATAACATATGATGTATAGAGATATAGCACTCTCCCTCGATACTAGCGCACAAATACATGTATTTGGTGACTTCAATGTCCACCACAGTAACTGGCTAGGATTCTCAAATCACACAGACGTAGCTGGTAGCGCCACATATAGCTTCTCTATATCTCATTCCCTATCTCAATTGGTTATATTTCCGACACGTTTCCCAGACCAGCACGATCAACATGCCTCACTTCTAGATCTCTTCCTGACAACGGTTCCCAATGACTGTACAACAAATGCCCATAGCCCACTCGGGAATGCTGATCACGCTGTGATAATGGTAGAAATCAGCCTAAATTCTCGCCCTAAAACTGAAGACCCATACTCAAAACAACGAGGTATTACAAAAAGGCTGATTGGGAAGCCATCAGGGAGCTCATCAGAGATGTCCCATGGCAAAATATCTTTACTCTTCCAGCGGAACAGTGTGCAAATGAGACAACTGAATGGTTCAAAACTGCTATTGAAGCACATGTTCCCGCACGGAAATACTATAGCAAGCCCCACTCCCCCCAATGGTTTACTTCTGCTTGTGCAGCTGCCATTTGTCAAAGGCAGCATGCGTTCCGCAGATTCAACCGACATAAGTCCAGCTCAAATAAACAGAAGTTTATAGAAGCTAGAAATAATTGTAAGAGAGTGATAGACACAGCTAAGTCAGATTACTCTGAAACCACCAGAAAGCGCATCGAAGCACAGAAATTAGGAACCCGGGATTTTTGGAAAATCTACAACAGCGTAGTTAATAATGGACAGTCAATTATTCCCCCACTAACAAACAACCATGAGGTTGCTTGCACGGCAACTGACAAGGCTAATCTGCTTGTCAGTCGGTTTGCCTCAAACTCCACACTGAACTCGGTACACCACTCACTCCCTGATTTTCCTCTGCGAACAGACGCCACACTTGACGATTTGAAAATCACCCCTTCTCAGGTACATGCTAATATAAAAAACCTAGACACCTCTAAAGCATGTGGACCAGATCTCATCCCGGCTGTGCTATTAAAAAAATGCTCTGCCGAGGTTGCTCCAGTTCTGTCCAAAGTTTACAATAAATGCCTTAACGAATCTTGTTTTGCCGACTGCTGGAAAACCGCCTCTGTGGTACCAGTCTTCAAGAATTCTGGTGAAAGAACTGACCCACTAAATTATCGCCCCATTAGCCTCCTCCCGCTTTTCGCCAAAATATTTGAGTCCTTAGTTAATCAAGTCCTAGTCCAGCACCTAACAGCTGCTAAACTCCTGACTGACAAACAATATGGATTCAGGCAAGCCCGTTCAACAGCAGATATCTTAACTGTAGTTTCTGAACGTATATACCGTTCATTGGATAAAACAGGGGAGGGTAGAGCGGTGGCCCTTGATATATCTAAGGCTTTTGACAGGGTATGGCACGATGGTCTTCTAAGGAAAGTTAGATCATATGGAATAACTGGAAGAATTCATAACGTAATTAAATCCTTCTTAAGTAATAGAAAAATCAAAGTTGTCCTCGACGGACGTACATCCAAACAACATGACATAAATGCGGGAGTGCCTCAGGGGCCTATCCTTGGACCTCTATTGTTCCTGATATTCATAAACGACCTCCCTGATAATATTGTTTCGGAGATGGGTATATTTGCCGATGACACCACTCTCTATAACAGATATGAGGGGAAAACAAATGAACACATATCCAAGAAAATGGCAGAAACACTAGAGAATGACCTCCAATCCGTAGTGGAATGGGGACAAAAATGGTTGGTCTCATTCAATGCTGCTAAGACTAAGCTTGTTTCCTTCAATAACTACAAGAAACCTTCTCTACCACCAATTGCAATGGCCAAGAACACATTGCCTGAAAGTACTTCTTTTAAACTCCTCGGCCTAACGTTTACAGGGAATATGAACTGGAATAGATACATTGAGAGCATTGCCAAGGCTGCTGCAAGGAAGGTTGGCTCCCTCTACCGTGCTAGAAAACTACTTACGCCTGCCAGTATCCTATACCTCTATAAGGCAACAATTCGCCCATGTATGGAGTACTGTTGTCACATCTGGGCTGGTGCATCTGCTGCTTGTCTCTCGCTCCTGGACAGGGTTCAAAAAAGAGTCGCCAACCTGATAGGTCCTGAACTGTCATCTAGGCTTCAACCTCTGTCCCATCGACGAGATGTTGCATCCCTCTGCCTGTTCTACAAATACTTTAATGGTGAATGCTCTGACGAACTGCAAACACTTGCACCTCCCCGACGTAACTACCCCCGACAAACCCGACAAGCTACTAAGTCTCATCCCTTTACAGTGGAGATCCCTAGGTGCAAGAAAGCCTTTTACTCCAATAGTTTCTTCCCCAGAACTGCGGGTCTTTGGAACTCCCTTCCGGGATTCTGCTTTCCCAACTGCAATGATATGCAGAAGTTCAAGTGTAATGTTAACAAACATCTTTCTACTCTTCTCCCTTCATAATGACCCCGCTAATTAATTCCCTAATAGTAGCCCCCTACTTTAAAGTGGCACTGTGCCTTGTTTGGTGTGAAAATTGAATTTAAAAAAAAATCTCTCTCAATAATGACAGAATAAACCATTATGTTTTATATAAACATTGACAGCCACTTGAACGTGTTCAATTTGTTTACTTACAAAGAACTTTACAAAACACCAACATCATTCAACGACAGTGTTCAACCAGGGAAATACATGTACAGAAAAAATGTTTCGCTGTGTTACAGCTTTTCTGTTGATTTAAACACGGATCACTTCCAAGCACAAAAGGAACCAGTGTTCTATCAGAAAAGCGTTTGTAAACGATAGCTACAATTCATATCAAAATTGATGTGTTATATGGCTTAATTTGTTTATTCATAAATAACGTTTAACAGATTGCTTATATATATATATATATATATTACATATTGATATTACATATATGTATAATAATATATTGTTATTATATATATATATATATATATATATATATATATATATATAAGACATTTGTTTCTTATCATTGAGCACTTTCAGTTTTAATAAAGTCGGCCAACTTAACATCAGATCCTCATATAATGATTAGATCGCTCTGATTGATGTTAATAGCATCTAAAAAGAACAAATGTTTAAATCTCAACTGTATTTCTCGCGGTTGACGGTAGCCAAATGGATTGGGTCCTCGCTAATGAAGCCAGACATGATTTCTGTTTCCCGGATTCGAATCTCTCGACTGGTATTAATCGTGACACCCTGCACTAATTATTCCCGAAATGATGAAACACTAGTGTCTGTAGGTATTTAATATATATATATATATATATATATATATATATATATATATATATATATATATATATATATATATATATATACTATCAAAAGTACCCGTCGTTCACTGGGTTCAAAAACAGCCTACAGAAAATGGACTCTGATTTATAAAAGTATGATAGGTTATGAAAAGGAAAAGGTTGTAAAAAGATAGCTTCGAATTTGGGAGTATCAAAACCAAAGCAAAATATGATAAAAGTAAAAATAATATAGATAAACCCCATAATTTATTATACTATACCTGTTCACAGTGAAAAAATTATCACACTATTCTGTGGATCTATATTAAAAACACTTGTTAAACTTTGCGACATATTTACATTCTATGGAGGTCAGGCGCGAACAAACACCCCATAATTTTATTATACCATATTTCTTCACACTGAAACGTAATCCTCAAAGTATACTTACGCATATATATATGAAAAATCTTTATTAAACTTTGTGCCTATTTCCATTCTATGGAGGCCCGGCGCGAACGCAGATCCCACAATTTTATTATACCACCCCTATTTAAGTTAAAACATACTTATCAAAGTACATCTATATCAAAAACACTTGTAAACGTTTTTTTTTTTAAATTTTTAAATCTTTAATTTCCATACTTTGTGGACCAGGCGCGAACGCAGACCCCACAATTTTAATTAATCATCCTTATGCCAGATCAAACATACATATTCCCGTATCTCGATACATCTTCTATCATTATATGTGATCAGTTTTCTATAATATTCAACCATATAGGAGCCTATTCGTGACCAGACGCACACACAGACGTTCAGCTTTATATATATATATATATATATATATATATATATATATATATATATAATATCTTTTTTTTTCTTAGGAAAAGTAATTAAAGCGAGATCACTATATCACGGCGACGTCTTTGGGTCCGTATATTGTGCTCATTATATTTTAGATATAAGTAAACTCATTAATCCTTACCAATAATTGTTCTAGTACTTTTATTTGTTATTCACGATATTGCTATTATATTTGTTTGTAAGAAAGTTTTATTCTACTCAATGCCAAATATATACGTGTGCGTGAGTGTGCGTACGCGTATGTTCGCTTGTATATTTCTTTCATAGACAAAGAAATAAGTTGAAACAGCTTTAAAAAATAATAACAAATATATTAAAAAACACCAGACAGAATTTCAGAGTTTAAGTGACGCCATTTTTTAATGTTGCTTTAATCCAATATGAAGTACACAACATAATGCAGGAAAACAATATTCTTAACAATATATATTGTCTTTCAAATATCGATATATACTTGCCTTATATTAGAGGTCGATTTAATTTTTTAAAAATAATATGAATAATTAAAGAGAATGTTGATGTTTGCCAATTTATGTCAGTTTTATGATGGATGGGATGTCTTTAAAATCGTTTATACTCACAACGTTTTTGAGCTTTCTAATATAAACTTATTGTTCAAAATTTGTTTAGACACAGAATTCGAAATAATGAAAGTCTATAATTATTCGTTCAAATTATTGTATCCTATTTTATTTTTATGTTTTAGTTTAGCAACCTTTATCAAAAGCATGACTTTATGCATATTGGAATGTATCCTGGTTATTTGTCACTCTTATTGTTCACCTTCTATTATATGACAATGGACTTGTTATTAAGATATAACATATAAAACATATAGTTAACTCAATTAATTGCTATACAAAGAACGTATAGAATATGCATGTATAAAATTTGTAAATATTCGGAGTGGGAAATTAAATGTGGAAAATTTTTTCAGGTCAAATTTCATCAGACCTAAATAGAATGATCATAAAAATTGCATTGTCCGATTTTGCATCGTCATTTATCGGCAAACACACTATCGTATCAAATCACATCTCGTTACATAGATTGTACTATTTTGATGGGGCTGACGTGTAACCATTTATATATTAAAAGGTTCCTCGATCCGTACTGTAATTGGTTGAAAGAATCAGCCGCTAGTCGAATTTACGTTATCGCAGATGTGAAACCCTGATCCACAAATAAAATTTAGTTCTTAAATTCTCCTTGGTGGTTTCTTCTTTATTCAAGGTTTACATGTATACATATACACCAATCCCGTTCCTCATTTACAAAGCAGGCAAGGGCTCGCCAAACCGATTGATTCTCACCATTTTTCTTCTGCTACAATCGAATTTGGCCAAGATCAAAGTGTATTATCTGTTCTTCAGATGCTGCACTTCTATTTCTTGTTCTCTTTCGGTGGAGAAGCAGTCCTTCACGCCTGAGACATTTTTTTTTAATTTTTGTACCTTTTCACCACGTTAAAAAATGACCCTTGTGCCTAACTCTGTCCCGTGTGGAGGTAAATAGGTACAATCGAAAGTGACAGATCATCTCTCCTATACGACACACATCATGTAATTGTTACGATACTACCTGCATACATATGTGTTAATCAACCTTTAACTAGAAAATATCTCATCTTACTTAGTAATAACCTTAAGTAAAATTTCTTCATTCTAACCACATTTTTTACACCCGCCACATCCAATGCTACACCATTGGATTATTAAAAATTTGTTCGATTACGTATCTAATTAAGATGTATTAATAAACAGACAGGTCTACAAGGAATACTCTTAATTTGGTTTAATAATGTCTCCCTGAAAAGAGATGTAATACATTATTAGAGAAGCTTAAAAAATCAAGTGTTTTTCCAAAGATATTAATAATAACTAAAAAGGCCGAGGTCTGAAAGCCACACAACACATCAGGGATTCGTAAATTTTTAATGCTATTCCGGACGACTAGATATACTAACGACGATGTATACTAACGACCACCGGCTTTACCCCATGCATACATCTTACTTACAAAGCCAATGGAGCATAATTGCCACACTTCTCGTTCTCCTTACATATTTCTCTAATAATAATAATAATAATAATAATAATAATAATAATAATAATAATAACTGGTCTGCATGACACAAAAAGGAACTAGAAAAATACATAATGCAAAGTACTGAAAGGATAATTATGGCAGCAAGAGACACTGAAAATAATAAAAACATAAAATTGAGGCAAATGACAAAACAAGAAAAGAAAAATAGGCATAGAAACAACTGAACCTAAGATTCATAAGAATGACAAAAGATGAGAATAACGAAAACACTTGGTCATGGATGCGAAAATGACATGTAAACCGAGAAACTGACTCCATAATAACTGCAGCACAAGATAACTCGATAAGAATCAACCATATCATAGCAAAGATCGATAACCCACAAAAAAACGGCAAATGCAGATTCTGTGGACAAAGAGACGAACCTATAAACCATATAATAAGTGAATGCAACAAACTGACCCAAAAGGAATGCAAAAACACGCACGACCAAGTGAGGAGGGCAGTACACTGGGAATTATGCAAAGAACTGCATTTTGAACGTACATACAAATGGTACAAGCATAAACCCGCAACAGTACTCGAAAACGGGAACCACAAAATCCTATGTGGCATGGACATACACACGACAAACACATTCAAGCAAGAAGACCAGATGTAATACTTAACAAGAAAGAACAATCCTGTCAATCGTAGATTTAGCTATCCCAGCTGACCACAAGGTGAGTATCAAGAAAAGGGGAAACGGAGCAAATGCACAGAGCTAGCCAAAGAGTTAAAAGGGATCTGGATGATGAAGAAAATCAAAATAGTACCGATAATAGTAGGAACACTAGGAACAATCCCGAAAAACTTTGGAAAAAAGAATGGGAGAAATTGGAATCAGAGGAATGGCTGCAAAGATACAACGACTAGCGATAAGGGAAATGGCTGAAATATGAAGGCACACTCTAGAATGCGGAGAATAATACACATGAACCACATGCGTGAGCCAGACAAACTGCTGCAGAGGCAAAACATGAGGAAGCTTTACAGGGAATGAAGAACATTGAAGCTGCATATTAACAAATTCTACATTCCCATCACGCATCCCCTTTCATTGTCCCATCACCCCCCCCTCATAAAAATGTGTGAAGGGTCAAGGAGGAAAGAAAGACCGAGGAGAGAGCGCTGACCAGACCTCCGCTAGACAAGCACGAAAAGAACTGGGATCTTGGGGAAGCTTAGTGCAATCGCCGCTGCCAGCGAAAAAATCAATAGTGAAAGGCTGTTGCGATAACGCAAATATATTTGCAAATTCTACTGAAGAAGGTGGAGAGTGCTGGATGTCTGGGGAGACTTGTTGTCACTCAGCTTTCAGGGACCACCACAGGTTTTCAATCAGTCCTATGATGATCTGTGTGAAAGCTCCATGTGAGCCAATAATAATAATAATAATAATAATAATAATAATAATAATAATAATAATAATAATAATAATAATAAAAATAATAAAAGAAGTGACAGGGCCTAAAGAAGCAGGAAACCCCCCAAACCAACCCTAAGAAAAATAACACACTGTAGAGCACGATGCCACGATTAAATACATGTACACTCGTTCAAAACTCCACAACACTACATGAAAGTCTAATTCAGAACTTGAAAAGATGTATCCAGGAAGCAGATGTACCAGAATAGATGACCAAAAATAAAATAACACTTGTGAAAAAAACAAAAAAAACAACAGAAAATTGAACCATCCTTATAAACTATAGGCCCATAACATGTTCACCTTAAACGTGAAAAGTACTAATAGCACAACTGAAGAAACAAATTTATCATTCTCTTCATAATCACGAACTCCTCGCAGAGGAACAGAAAGGATGCCAAAAAAGGAAAAAAAGAAGAACACATGACATACTATATGTAGACCAAAGGGAGGTAAAAAGTAGAAAAAGAGAACGTCGTAATGACATGGATCGATTACAAGAAAGCGTACGACAGGATCCCGCAAGCATAGATAATTGAATGTCTGAGAATGAATAACATACCAGCCAAAATTATCAATTTGATTGAAAATGAAATGAGCACACAGAAAATTGAAGTTACAGGTGATGGACAATACATAACTGATATTAAATTACAAAGAACTATCTTCCAAAGTTAACTCTTTTCCACACTACTGTTAATCATAGCAATGATGCCCCTAAACAATATATCAAAAAAGTGTCAAGTTCACTAATACAGATAAAGAATAAACCAACATATATACATGTATGACCTGAAACTCTTTGCAGAAACCAATGAGGGACTAGAGACGCTAATAAACAATCAGAATCGTTAGCCAGTGTTTCTGAATGGAATTTGGTATGGGAAAATGAGAAGGAGAAAACTGGAGTCAGCGGAAGGCATGTAACTATCCAACCAAACGTAGACGAAAGCACTAGGTGAACATGACATCTAAAAATATTTTAAAGTACTGGAACTAAAAACTATCAAAGGAACAGAAATGAAAGAGAAAATTAGAAAGGAATACATGGAAAGAAAACGAAAACTCCAAAAATCTATACTATTTAGTAGAAACCTAATAAGAGTACTAAATACATGGGCGGTGTCACTAGTGAGATACTCCAGACGGTTCATAGGCTGGATCAAAGAAGAACTGAGACATATTAACCAGAAGACCAGGAAACTCATGACTATGCATATACACTGCACCCAAAGCCTGATGCTATCGACTCTATGTAAACAGGAAATACGGTAAAAGAGGACTGATTTGTAAATGACATGAAAAAAAATGAGAAAAGAAAAATATTATGCAGTACACGGGAAGAAAAATACTTCAGCGGAAGACACTGAACAACCGACCAAAATAGAAAAAAGATGCGAAAAATAAAACGGGAAGCAAACTGCACAGACAAAAGATAAAACTAACGAAAACACTTAGACAATGCTATACAAAGGAAACCTAAATAGAGAAACTGAATCCCTAATAATAGCCGCACAAAATAATGCAATTCGAACCAATCACATCGAAGCAAGAATTGACAAAACACAAGAAAACGGTAAGTGCATACTCTGTAGACAAAGAGACAAAACAATAAACCACATAAATGAATGCAGCAAACTAGCCCAATAAAAAATATAAGAATAGACATTACCAGGCGAGGGAAGCACTACACTAGAAACTATGTAAACATCTGAATCTGGAATACTAAGAAAACTGGTAGCAATACGTGAGCAATACCGGTAGCAATACGTGAAAGCGAAAACGATAACATCTTATGGGACATTGGTGTACAACGAGATAAACCCATCTAAGCAAGGAGACCAGGTGTTAAAATACTTAACAAATAAAAACCTGTCAAATCATAAATTTTGCCATTCGAGCGCATTACAAGTGGAATATAAAGGAGACGGAGAAACGAAAAAAAAAATACATAGAATTGGCCAGAGAGCTGAAAGATATATGGAAGATGAAGAAAGTAAAGATAATACTAATAATCGTAAGATCATCCTGAAAAACTTTGAACGTAGAATCAGAATGTATATCTGAGAAGATACAACGGATTGAAATAATGACAGCGGCTGAAATATTACTGAAAACCATCGAATGCGGAGACTAATACGCATCGTATACAAGTGCCTGCCGGCCGCATGGAAACAGCAACAGTAATAAAACGCAAAGATGGGTAACACATGGAACAAAACAAATTAAACTGTATAATAGTAAATTATCCTAAAAATATTACAGTACCGGCGTCACCTGACACCAAACGAAATCGTATAAAAGAATTGGGGAGGATGAAAACGCCGATGAGAAAAACACCAACCAGACGTTCACTGTATAAAAGCGAGGAAAACTGGGATCTTAAAAAAGGATTATTGCTATTTAAATTCTAGTGATAACTATTAGTAGACCAACCAACGATCAACGAGTAGTCAATAGCAAGCGGCTGTGGCGATGATGCAAATGTATTTACAAAGGTTATTGACAGAGACAGAGAGTATTACAAATCTGACAAGATTTTTTGTCACCAAGACTCGTGGAAACACCAACTTTTGTTGTTAATGAGTCTCTGGTTATGACCTGTTTGAGAACTTCTAGTGAGTAACAATAATAATATTTAAAATGGCCTCCGTTCAATCCCCGTGAAAAAATAGATGCCCTATGTTAAGGTGGTTGTGCATGTATTTGTGAAGTTAGGGTTGCGTAATATACAACTACAATATTTTTACTTCATATAGTTATCGCTCATCAAGGATAAGGGTTAATAGGTACCGTATTATAAATTTGATGAATCATCTACGAGGAGGCTCTACAAGATCCTGTTCACGTTTGACTTGAAAATGACAATGTCATAATCAGCTAGAAAGCAGATCCATGGTATTGTTTCCACAGACAGGTAGTTATAGGTAAAAACTTTGCTCGTGAAATTTTAACTTAGATATAGGCACAGTTATAGAGTAAAGTAAATTGTTGGTAGTTGTTGTAACTAGTCGAGTGTTTACCGTGAAAACCATACATGGGAAGACCATAAGGTGAAGCCCCATCGAACACCTGTCATGAATATAACGATAGAGTAGAGAGAGGCTCGCGCTGTCTCTTCTATGAGAAAGAGGCTGCAGTAATAAGGAAAAGATATCGTCTACCAGATGTTCTAACAGTACTGTATCCTACGTCGTACTTGGCTTTTATACAGATAGAGGATTGAAACATCAGTGAGATATCTACTGAAGCGATAGAAAGATCCAACCATTTTTCCGGCGATCTAGGCAACGGATTAGATATATGTGTTCAATCACAGTTTAGAAGATAAGGTTTGTCCCAGAAGCTTGTCAAAACATGTTGCTCCCTAAGATAAGAAGCATCCATTTAAATTGAGGCCGGGTGGGGATGGGGATCAGAGCGTTGATGATGGAAAAATTAGTTTTAGATGCATTCAAGTTAATTAGCCTCCTTTATTCACCATTACACTAGGTGCTCAAGGTCGTACGAGAGAGAATCAGAAAGATCTATGTCATTGTAGGCCTTTGAAGTGTTGCCATAGAGTGTAGTCTCGTCCGCATAAATATCTACGAATGATATTAGAATTTGATTTGGAGATTATTGTAGATAAGAAATAGAATTAGGTCTACAATAGAACCCTGAGAGATGCCAGCGTTGATTCTATGAGCTACTAATTTCTGTGCATCAACGAATAATCTTATAAACCCATCAGAAACGAAAGGATTGAATAATTGAAAGGACATTTCCATCTATTCCATATCTGAACACATTGGGAAGAAGACATTTATGCCATGCCATTTAAAATGCCTTGGATATGGCAAGAATAACTGGTTAAGAAACGGGATCTTCGTCAGGAAATTCATCAAACCATGTGTAACCTTACAATTAGTACGTCAGCAGTATATCTAACATGAGGAAAACCATATGACATGTCATTGAATTCGTTATTTTTGCTGAAGTGGTTAATAACTACTCTATTTATCATAAATTCATGCAACTTATTCATGAGGCACAGGAGATTGGTTGATCTATATTGGGAGGCAGATGACCATATTTCCAGAACTTTTTTATACAGGACATACTGATGACGTTTTTCAAGGTGCTGGGAAACATATCCTTTTTTTAAAAAGTTTTGCAAGTATGTGAGCTTAAGCTTTTTGATTTGGTTGCCGCCAGGGCCATTTTTTTTTACTGGAATCAATTTTTTTTATAAGTTTGGTAACATCATGCACAGATATGTGTATGTCGCATAGCGTGTTTTCAGTTACAGGAGGAAATACAGGAGGTGGGCGACCCTAATAAAAAAGGGCAGAATTCGGTGAAAATTTCTGAGCAAATACTTTTGCTTTGTTCTCAGTTCCATTGATGATGTTTGGAATAAAGGACACTAATCCGTTCAGAATATTATTTTTTATCCGCCAAAACTCGTGGGAATCATACCGTTGTTCAGCTATTTCATCTTGACGGACTGAGCATATGAGACCCTTATTCCACTTTTGCTTTATCTGCTGCTAGTCCCTAAAAACGGCTTTAGTTTCAGTTACAATATCAAAAGATAAGTTTTATACGTACTTCAACTAATTGTATACATGTTGAATATCTTAAATATTAAAAAGTATATTTTGAATGAAAGTATAGAGTTATTCATTGATAATTTATTTTCTGATAAACTGAGATTCAATTTGATTACTTTTAGAAAAAACACATTATATCCATGTATTTGTCTTTTACACATTTTTCTTTGATAAAAACGATATTTTGCTAGTGAAAGGAATTGCAATCGACGTGATCAGTTATGAGAAAAATACTCTTACTTGAGTAACTAAGAAAGTGCAACGAGCCATGTTGAAGAGTAGGTCGAAGATGTGTGCATCTATGTATCGTCTTAAATTCCAGAAATAATAGACGGCACTACCTCTATTAAAACATAATAAACAAAATAACACAAAAATGCTGCATTTTTTATTTTCTAATCAGAAGAAAACACTTATGGTTCATTCATAAATGATATCTTCAATTCATATCAAAATTGAAATGTACATCGTTCAATTCCTGTTTTGTTGCGTTATTGTGTAGATCCTTGTTTGACGCTAGGGAAAATAGTTTCGAGAGGTATGTTTAAATCCTGGTTGATGTGCAACGTCAGAAAAGCATATTTACGCATTCTGCGCTGCATAAGTGAGGAGTAATTATACACACATTGTTGGCTATGATACACCCAGATTACTAGTCAATTTGACCATTATATACACACTTCCTAACGCAACTGATCGTTTTGTATTTAAGACGCTTAGACAACACAATGCATTTAAAAGAGCAAATCACTTTTAAAAGCATTTCTCTGATTCATACACAAAACCGTGTGATACTTTCAGTAGATGTATTAATGGAGTTCAGTTTATGAACGCATTGCCCTCAATCTAAGATGAAATCTTCATAAAAGAGATGCAATTTTCAAATAATTGTTTGTATTTGTTTTGTTTTGTTTTGTTTTTTTTCAATCAGTCATCAGAAAATTTACGGTCTGCCAAATTTAATTCATCAAGAGAATTGCCCAGATATCAATGTTCATTCGTCAATGCGAATAATTACCGGAAGTTGACTTTCACAGTAATGACGTCACTGTACTCTCATCGGATTACTTGATAAATATCTGCAAATATATTCTCGCACGCATACACACTATTGCACGCACAATTTTACGAACACGCACTCAGAATTTGACAAGCACACTTATAATCTAACAAAATCACGAACGCGATCTCAAAAACACATGAGCGTATAATATCATAAAAATACATAACGATCTCAGTAGTGTACACACATTATCCCATTTACGTACTCACATTAAGTAGTATAATCACACGCAGAAACACATACTTCGATCTCCATACACACGTACAATCTCATAAAACATACACAATCTCACGAATACATACGATCGCATAGACAGTGTCAATGGATACACACATATATCAGCGTATGAACGTTGTAACACATTCAGATATTACAACCGCATTTTCTTATAACCACGCATATTTTACACATTCAAAATTACATGTACACATACACACGCTATAATGCATAAATTCACTTGAACACGTGTGGTCACAGAAGACAATCTTTAGCACAAACATTACTCACAAACGTACACATACACACACACACACACGCACACACTGACTCCTACAATCCTACGTAGACGTGCACGGAATCAGACAAATATGACACACACGTATACCTAATTTCACGCACACACATAATACATCCAAGAAACAGAATCTGTATACATACACGCACCATTGACCAACCATTCATATATCATCACAAGAATAATTTCTGAGAAATATAAACATTATACTGATTGGTATAGGAGAAATTTGCCTAATAAAATGTCTTAAATACTTAGACAAACTCCCTGGAAGACCACGTGATAGCGAAATACGGACAGCAGCCATAAAGAGGATAACGTCTATCCTTAAAACAACGCTCAGATATAAATTTACATCGTAATGAAAGCAAATGTTAGCTTCAAGGAGAAACCCTTGCACTCTTCAATCTGATTAAAATAAAACCAAATAAAATGCAAAAACGGGTACGCGTGTACTCTGAATGTACACAGACGCATCGTGATCTTACGTGGTCAGTTATTATGGGTGCCATAGGGCTTATAAAGACGAACCTTACGTCCTACCTAACTAATATTCCTGGTGAACCAAGTATAAAAGAGATCCAGGCAATTACACAAAGGAGCCACGAGGATTTTAAAAAGAGCTCTCGGTTGGTTTCAATAAAAAGCTGGGCAATGTTAATAGATGGTTTGGCTGCCGCATACCCACCATTAACATCTTCAAAAGAAGAAAATAAAAAAATATGCACACACGTATACCTAATTTCATGAACTTTCAATCTCACGCACATGCAAAATAAATCTAACACGCAGAAAGTCTATGCATATACACACCATACATGTACACATGGATATGCATGGCATCACACGTATGCATAACGAAAGCATACTGCGCTATAAAATTTATTTAATTAAGATATGACATTTGTGTCTAAGCATATTTGTATTGATTTTTTTACGCTAATTTGAACTTGTGGAATTTAAATGAAATTAGGAAGTTTTATTTATTTATAACTGTTTATTTATATATAACTGCAAAGGTTTAAAAACTGTAACGAACTCTGGTATGGAGGATTGTATTTAGCTGGCGTGTCGCATGAAAGAACTGGTAACATGATTCTATGTAGGCCGGAGATGATTTCACAGATTTTTTTTTTTCATTTTTTTTGTAAATCTCTTTTTTTTTTTTTAGTGAATGCAAATGATTTAAAACTACATTAGTCATCCTCAACTTGGTGTTTATCTGTTGCACGTCCAGATATTTTCTATTGCATCATCATATGTGAAACATATTCATCCGCTCCAGTGGAGGACATCCTTATGTCATAATCAAATCAATAACACAGATATTTCCGATGGCACCGTGGGTTCCTTTCGTTCTACTTGCAATTATGTGTGTCACATGCGCATCGGGAATTCCATAATTCCAAGTTTTGACACGAGGAACGAGAAATAATGATATTTTCGCGACGAGTTTAAAAAAAATCATCAATTGAATGCGTGTGGTATGACTCATCGATTAAAAGAAATTTTTATTGTATATTTCCATAATGCCTGAGAATAAACAAGAGATGTGTGGACCAATGTTATCAATGATAAGACCAATATTAGCATTTTAATCATATCCCTTAATCGTATAATTTTCCGTTTTATAGTCATATGTTACGATTGCAAGCGTGATTGCTATTATTTGATTCTGATTGATGACATATCGGCCCATTTGTCTGACAGATACGGTAAGAATTAATATAGACTAGACTTTATATACAAAATTTCAGCCAGACTGAAGAAGTAGTTTCTGCGAAAAACTGAGAGTAAATGTGATATTGTTTTGATTAATACCTATTAATCCTAATGTATAGCTAACTTAGTTTACTACACCTTATCATATAAAACGTGCATATAATATTTCAGCCGGATCTGCTTGATAGTTTCCCCCCCAACAAAATAGAGAGACTGACAGACAGACATCATAGATACTAGGAAAAATATATACATATAATGAAAATAAATACAATAGCATGAACTACTTAATTTACTCACATAAAATTAATATACGAAAGTATAGATTTGTGCGTAAACTTTAAGTATTTACTTCAAAAGTGCTCAATACGTAGGTAGAGCTAGTTAGTAATTTATAAAATATATATGGCGATTAAGCTACACTGAATATTCCGCGTTTCATCCACTGTAGGACTCTTCAGGCTTATGCGCATAAGCCTGACGTGTCCTAGAGTGGATAAAAAGCGGAATATTCAGTGTAGCTTAATCAACATATATATTTTATAAATTACTATATATATATATATATATATATATATATGTATGTGTGTGTGCGTGCGTGCGCGCGTGTGTGTGTGTGCGTGTAAATTTAATAAAGAACAAGTGCAACATGCATGGTCCCCCGTGATTGCACAGTGAAGGAGGCATAAAAAATGATAAAGTTCAGCATCCCCCCACACCATTTAGCCCCAAAGGTCACCAGGGGACGTCAAATCCTGGTGAAAATGAACAAACGGTGCAGCTTTAGGCCTCATCATATGTAAATTTGAGTTCTGCACCATGCAAAAAAATAAATGATTAAATCCATCATCTGTTTGCCTCCCCCCATTTAGCCCCAAATGTCTCCAAGGTCTTAACATATTTAAATTTGAAATCAGTACCCTTGCAAAACTGCTAAATAGACATACACAAAACTTTTGGACAAATTTTATAAAATACTCCCAAAAATGGAGTGTCAAAAGTGCCCCTGGGGCACACCCAAGAGTTATCGCGAAGTATAGACAAACAAAATTATATAGAATCAGTTAGCTACAACTTTTCAGAAAGTTGTATAAAAATCCAAGTCATCAGGTTTTTTTTTTTTTATAATAAGCACAAAAGTGTCAATTTTAGCCATTTTAACCCGAAAGGCACTTCTAAAGGGGGCAACCGGAATTTCCCGGAAAATCCGTCCTGCTACTTTTGTTTACTCATATCATGTTCAATGTTTGTGTAAATTTAAAAAAATTTCAAGGCGTAGTTATTGAGAAAAGGTCAAACAGATGAACGGACGAGGTTGAATTTACAAGTCTGCCCTTCTTTTGTCGGGGGACAAAAATATTTTATTTACTATATATATATATATATATATATATATATATATATATACATATTGCTACACAAAATATATACACTTTCTAGCAAAATGTCTAAATATATAAGCAAAATGTCTAAATATACTAGGAAAATATATGAATAAATTATAAATATATATAAATATATTAGGAAAATATATAAATATATTTGGAAAATATATGAATATATTAGGAACATTTATTAATATTTTAGGAAGATATATAAATATATTAGGAAGCAATATTAATATACGAGGAAATATGTACATATTTAATCGGAAAACTAAGAAACATACATAAATATACTAGCAAGTACGTATAAATAAATATACCAGACACAATACACGAATATACTATGAAAAAAAATCTCGCCCAATTCCATGTATTTATTTAAAAAATCTCTTTCTTCTTGCAAAATTTTTTTAATAGCGAAATGGAATGAAAACTACGTTCGAAAAATAATAAAATGGCGGGTAACAAAGCAGGTAAAGTTTAAGTATTGTTTTTTCTTTTCTTTGGATGAAGTTGATGAAATTTGGAGATTTTCATTATTTGCTTATTCAGGGTACATTGTAGATATTTTTCTCACGCCATGTCGGCCGATGGCTTCTCCGATTTTATTCATGTGCATCCGGTCGAATTCGAAAATCCTCTAATTAATCTACGAGAAAAGGTTGATCTTGTTCCGGCAGCCATAAATGTCGGAACAAAACAAGTAAGTTTTCATTTAATTTTAAGTATTTCCTGCAACCCCAAATCCTCGGAACTACGTTACATATCAATTTATCCGTTACGCTGCGTGTCTATGTGTGAGAAAGTCCGTACACCCTATTATCTGAAAAATCTAAATCTAGATTTAATGCCAATGTTACACATAATGAAACATTTTTCTTAATTACTCAGTAAGTTTGTAATATAATTTTAATGTAAACTGATCGCTTTGTTTTATTATTTCCCACAGAATTCGGAACCGCCTTTCAATTTAGTAGCAAACCCTTTAATGGTATGCTTCGTAATATTACGTAACTCAAGTTAAGAAATAGAGAAATAAAAAGAAAAAGATGAAAGTTGATATAAATTTATTTCTTTAAAACCTGTACTACCAAAAATGTCTGAAAATTCAAGAAAAATAAATGACATTCAAAGCAAACAAAATTATAAAACACGTAAAACTAATATAAATTCATTATTAAGTGAATTAATAACACTAATGTTAAATTCTAACATCTAAATATCAAAGGAAGTAGTCTGTATCCGTGTATCACGGCAGCACAGTTAACAAACCGCAGATACAAAAGCAATATCTTTGAGTCGAAGACTTTATCGATGTCAAACATTTTATAACATTCTACAAAATTTCAACAAAAGTATGTAAAAATAACAATCGACTAAAATGTTACGCCATTATTCTGCTTTTCCTTTTTGTAGGTTGACCGACAAATTATTTTTCACATTAAATCATCGCCCATATTTGACGTATTGTTTACCTTGATGAGAAAAGAATTCATCTCTATTTTTAATTAGCTTAAAAATGTATAAATGTTTACTTTAGTAACATATATTATTTTATATTTATTTACCGTTGCCGTAATTATTTTTGGTTTAGATAAGCGAACTAATTTGGATATATTCACAGACGTTAGAAAATTCCTACGCTAAATACCTAATTAATACTTAATTAATTAAGTTAAAAGAACATCCCTTTCAGTTCTATTTTTATGGCATCGTTGGGTCGAAACTCAAACTATACAATTTTGTTTGTAACACAGCCAAGTTATTTTCTAACATACACAAGCGAAATATTCCAGTACAAAAATAAATTAGAAGGTAAACACTCTGATATGCTAACTTATACAGCAAAAGTATCTTCATGATAAAATGCAAAAACTTATTAAGTAGAATTTTTATTAAAAACAAGTGAAGCATGCATGGTCCTCCGTGAGTGCACAGGGGACGAGGCATAAAAAATGACAAAGTTCAGCATTTTTCCCCCACCATTTAACCCCCAATGGTCCCTAGGGGACGTCCAATCCTGGTGAAAATGAACAAACGGTGCAGTTTTAGGCCTTAACATATGTAAATTTGAGTTCTGCACCCTGAAAGAACGAAATAATTAAGTCCCACATCCCCCCCAAATTTAGCCCCAAAAGTCTCCAAGGATTATTTAAATTCGAGTTCAGCACCATGCAAAACTACTACACAGACATACATAAAGAATGTTTGACAAATAATGTAGAATAGTCCCAAAAATGGAGTGTTTTTATTAGCCCTAAAAGAACCCCTGGGGCACACCCAAGAGTTATCGCGAAGTATAGACAAAGTATGTAGAAATCAATTAGTTGCAATTTTCCAGAAAGTTTAATAAAACTCCAAGCAGAAAAGTGTCAATTTTAGTCATTTTAACCCGAAAGACACCCCTGAGGGCGGGGGGGGACAACCAGAGTTTTCCTGGAAAATCCGTTCTGTTAATTTTTTTACTCATACCGTGTTTAATGTTTCAAAATATTCAAGGCGTAGTTATGGAGAAAAGCGCGGACTGACGAACGGACGAACAGACAAGCATGAATTTACAGGTCCACCCTCATTTTGTCGGGGAACCAAAATTAAAATGTTTTGTCGTATATTTCCGATTCTCCATTATCGCAAACACATTCTACGTCGTTAATGAGATAAAGTGACTTATGTCCACTTTTCATCCTTTTACGTACGTCTTCTATTTTTGATTTATCTTAATTAAGGGTCCGTTTTCGGAGGCTAAATTCCTCGCATAAAAATAAAACGATCCTATGTTTAATCCCACCTTCATGAGAGAAGGGCATGTATGTGTCTGTTTACATGAGGAGCGATTGTAATACTTGAATGCATATAAGATATATTGTCAAGCATGGAGACCCGACATTGACGGGTACTTAACGAGAAACAAATCGGTGAAATCGCCCATTTTTGTTATATAAAATCGATCGATTCCTGCTTCAGTAAGCCCCACCTCTACCCCGAGAGGAAGCTTCTCATGCCTGCCAGCGGTGACTTAGTTGACTTGCTGTTGGTTTCAGAAATTATTTGTAAATAATGGTTTCACTTAAAGTCTGCAATGCAAAAGTCAAGTGTTAATTTTGCTCTGAACAGAAACATTCATTTCGAAGCCGCTCCTCTCCTACCAAAGAACAAACTGTTCATTTTATTACATTGTTTTTACATAATAAATTAAAGCTAAACTTACAGAAGTCAAGTACCATGGTTCAATTTTGTTCTATAAATAGACATTCGTTTCGAACACACTCCTGTATTATAAAACAAACTACAATTGATTTTTGTAAAATTATTTTTACATAATCGCTTGAATTAAAGTAACACGTACAAGAGTCAAGTATTTCGGTTCAATTGTGCTCTAAATAGAAACATTCGTTAAGAATGCGCCTTTACCTTATAAAAACAGTCGATTTAAAGGCTGGACTTTTCTGCTTGTGCGGTGATAAAACTTTTCAAATCCACTTGTAATGTTATGATGTATGCAAGTGTTAACTTTTGGTCAAATCGGACTCTCTGCTTTAATCGGATTTTTCGATTATCGACTTTCGATACTTATCTGATGCATTCCGATACAAAACATACATAAGAACACTCCCAGAAACCTCAAGTACAATTGTGTGAAATGTAAAGAAAGGTGGTCCAGCCGTTTCTGAGTCGATATGGAACGAACTCACACGTAAACACACGCGAAATTCTATTTATATGATAATAGATACATAGAGATATAGGGAAGAAACGATGAATCCTACGTAAAATAAAATCCACATATTTTTACAAAAGCGGTAATCACCGTATGTGGTTTGAACCGGTTTCCTCTTAAGGAGGAAGTTTCATGTGCGTATTCAATTCCGATGTGATCAGCATGGATTTGTATGTCGTTTTTACGTCCGGTGATTCATAACTTACGGATATTCACCATTATATTGTAACGTATTTACACATTTTTCCATTAAAACATTTTTTAATTCCTACTTGTTCTTAGGGCACAAGACATGGCGATTTAATGATTGATTATGGAATGAGCTTTCTGTCTTTTGTTGTTTTATTTGTAAAGAGATGAAATTATTGTCACAATCTTTGAATAAATCGAAGCGGATATTAAAGAAAACCTTGAATAATAGTTTTATGTTGCATTAGACAAAATCGGATATTAAGATATTCCAATTTCTTTGTTTAGGTGGAATTTTCTTAGATATTAATGGCATCGGTATTTCTTTATTGTAACGAAACAAATGAATTAGACCATGGATTCTTTACATTCAATCTTAATGATATTGAAGGATTTTATTGTGCTAGACTTTCCATCAA
Source organism: Euprymna scolopes (assembly GCF_053919585.1). Classification (NCBI taxonomy): domain Eukaryota; kingdom Metazoa; phylum Mollusca; class Cephalopoda; order Sepiida; family Sepiolidae; genus Euprymna; species Euprymna scolopes. Next base: position 80,960,538 of record NC_136508.1, on the reverse strand, counting down.
TTATGCTCGCGTATTTCCAAGAAAGAAAGTACACAGAAATAATCAGGTTGGAACGAAATTTCGATCCTTATTTTCAAGAATAAGTAAACCAATAAAAACATTCGTATTATTTGGATTCATCGGACTACTGTTCTCATATTGTTTTATGGTCACAATGCAAGCGGTGGGGCAGAGGTTAGAATACTTTGGAAATCAATTGTCAAAATATTATTTTCCTGAATTTTGAAGGTTCAATGCTCAGTATGGGCTCCCGAAAAATACGATTGCGAATTACTTAGGACCTATACCCACTGATGGCAGACGGAACGCGAGCATTCTACCCCGTGAATTAAATAAAAAGGTTCCATTCGAAATTCCATTCAAATTCTTGAGTTCGGCAGAAACATTTACGAGTTCGACTAGATATGCATGAAGAAGGTCGGAGGTTGAATCGACCAAAGGTCGCTGGAAAAATTGATGGGATCCTTTTACCGCTCCAGTAGATATATCATTCCTGATGCAATTCTCTACCTATATAAAAGCCAGGTCCAGTCAACGATGGAGTACTGTTGCCACATCTGGGCAGGGCCTGCTAGAAGCAGCTTATCCTGCCTTAGCAGGGTTCAAAATAGATTCGTAGCTTAGTGGGGGTGCCCTTTTCTCTTCCCTGTAACCCCTTTCCCACAAAAAAGACGTTGCGAGTCTGTTGCTGCTATATATTTATTTTCATGGCAAATGCTCAGCTGAGCTTCAATCTATGCCCCCTCTCGCCAAACTTTCACGAAAAATACTCGTCTAGCCAGAACCACTATCAATAATTTCCCACATACTTTATCTGTGCCTAAACTTAGATGTACCTATTTACTATGCCTCCCCACGGGACAGAGTTAGACACCAGGATCGTTTTTTAACGTGGAGAAAAGGTACAAAAATAAAAATTCTCTCAGTCGTGAAGGATTTCTCCTCCACCGAAAGAGAACAAGAAATAGAAGTGCTGCATCTGAAGAACAGATACTACACTTTGATCTTGTCCCGAAGGCCTCCATGAACAAAGCCTCTTTCTTAGAACTGCACGCCTGTGAAACTCTTCCGATTACCTGCTTTCCAGCTGACTACAATCTGATTGTCTTCAAGTCCAACGTAAACAAGTTCTTGATGAACCGTCCCCCTAAGTAATCCAATTTACAAAATTCTCACTACTTATGTTTACTACGCTATAATCACATTGCCTACTGTATACCAATTAACCCTTATCCTCGAGTGGCCTCACGACCTTTATAAGTGGTGATTCCTGTGTAAAAAAACGTTGTGAACATGACACTCAAGATGAGAACAGTAATCCAATGAATCCAAATAATACGAATAACCAGTCCTCATCTAAAAAATTCTGAAACGCAATAAAAACATATCCGATTGATTTACTCGTTAATTTATTCTCTATCCTTATCAATGACCTTTTTCAAAATCTCTATAATTCGATTTTTATAAACTTCCTTACGATTTTCATTAATGAATCAACACTTATTAAGACCAAACCCGCTGGCGGATAAAAATAAAGAAATTGGTAGATTAATAGTTGAATGGATGTTATGAGAAGTATTGACAAACCTTTACATACCGTTAACTTAAAACAAGAGCCGACACAGAAACAGCAATTCTTTCCTCTTTGTCTGATTAGTTAGGTGATTTGTTTTACAGCATATCAACCCGTTTTGGATTATTTAACTTCGACTTCATTCATTTTTGTAAAATATTTTATGCTTCAATTTTTTTTATAACTTCAAATATTTATTCATAGCGTTTTTGTTTAGTTATTTTGAAGAGGAAAACTTAGCTTTTTTTGTTTTTAACTTTGCAGAGAATAATTAAGTTGTGAAAAGGGAAAGGCGTAAAATAATACTACTAATATTTGATGCATTTTTTTTTTGTTAGCGAGTAAGTGTTTTAGACACACAGATCTGGTAGCACCAGCCTTCTTGTCAGGAATATTGCCCATGAAATGTAAGGAGTATATAATATGGGAAACCGATATTTACAGATACACTTTTTTTTCTAAATTAATAATTACTTTGCGACAACTATTAAGTTTTATATGTTGCAGTTTAACCCCCCCCCCACAAAAAAAAATAAACAGAACGAAATACATAATCAAAAAAGGGCAATTCCGTTAAACACAGAAAAGAATCTAATTTTATCTAATTATATTCATTAATGATTTTGCTTATTGTCACTTTTATTCCAACGATTCAACTCGCTGTGGGAGTTATGCACCGTAAAAAACTAATTTCAGATGTTGTGTTCTTGAAGAACAATAAAAAGTAAGGAAACACAGCTACTGCATTGCTTTCCCTTTACATGTTGTCTCACACTTTCTATTTATTTTACTTATTCACTTTGCTCCATTTTCTGAAACATAGGATTATAAAATTATATATTTCGTCATAGAAGCGTTGATTTAATTTGAATAAAATTAAATACGCGTCAGGTGAGCTTGAAAGCCAAATTAGAACGCAATATTACGAAAACAAACAAATACTTTACTTGTTTGAAATTTATATATTGGTTGTTTTTGTTTTACAGTATATTAACCATTTTCAGGTTATTTAATGCTGAATCCAAAGATTTTTAAGAATTTTTTACATAGAATATATTTGTTGTTTTCAAGTCGATTTCTATTTAACCCATAGTTGGGACCCTAACAGGTACTGCCTCTCCGGGTTAGAGTGGACCCGGGAGCAATCACAATTAAACGGTGGCTCCACACTCCCCAAATCCCGATAGCTGGGGCCTCACCACTGGATATAGTTTAAGGTTATATCCAGTACCTTGAAATTTATAATTTAAATACATTTCGGAGTAAATCTCCATCCTCAGTATTGTGTTTGTTTCTTTTTTTCTTCTTCTTTCTTGCCATGCTGTAAAGCTGGAGAAAGAAAACGCAGTAGTAATGAATTGCGTGTTGGCTCTCAGAGGTTATATTTTTAAATATCGGTAACGGTGCGTTGGCTACGCGAGATTAACATCAGGGGCGTGAGTTCAGTTATAGAAGTGTTGATTTAATTTGAATAAAATAAAATACGCATCATGTGCGCTTGAAAGCCAAATTACAACGCTATATCACGAAAATAAACAAATACTTTACTAGTTTGATAGTTATAATTATATTACAACTGCTGAGAGACTGGATTTCAAATATTTCTCCTATGTTATATCTCCCCTCTTTAGTTTTCATACATGAAGTAAATTTCACGGTGTATAAATATTATTTAATACTGAAGATATTCAAAATAATACTCTATTTCCAAAGGAGGGAAGATATAACATATAAGAAATATTTGGAATCAAGTCTCTCCTTGTTGTTATTTAAGATCATTTGAAGTTATAGCAGCAAGTATAGTCTTCCCTCCATCAAGGCCAGAGGTTTTGGGGAAACACACACACACACAGACACACACACACAGACACACACCCACACACACACACACATATATATATATATATATATATATATATATATATATATATATGAAACCATAGCAGCAAGTTTTAGGCCAGAGGTTTGGGGAAAACACACACACACACACACACACACACACACACACACACACATATATATATATATGTGTACATGTTTCAAATGATCTGAAAAAAACAGCAAGGGGAGACTTGATTCAAAATATTTCTCCTATGTCATATCTCCCCTCTTTCGGAAATAAAATATGTGTGTGTTATTTCCGATCATTTGAAACCATAGCAGCAGAGCCAGAGGTTTTGTGGATATATATATATATATATATATATATATATATATATATATATATATGTGTGTGTGTGTGTGTGTGTGTGTGTGTGTGTGTGTGTGATATAATAGCTGTGCAAACTCCAAAATCAAATCTCCTACGTTAATAGTTTATTACATTTCTAAAAGAAAATTATCACAATATTGTTTAATTTGCAATTAACAAGCCAACCAAATTATGTATTTGTTTCATTTTTAGTAGCTGATCCATCAGATAAATTCCTTAACACTGATTGGGTGAAAACATTATTTTAAACAACTTATTGGTTCAAATAAGCCTATATATATATATATATATATATATATATATATATATATATATATATATATATATATATATATAGGCTTATTTGAATTATATAAAATCGTTTATTACCACGACGTCCGTAAAAAGTAACTCACTTGACAGATTCAGTTAAAACATAATCTGATATTAAACGTAGCAAGTTTTGAGGCTTGCGTACTCATAAAAGTATTTGTTAATAAGATGGTCTAATTTCAGAGAGTTGCAGTGCACTCAAGATGTAGAATGTGAGATAACCAACGTTATCTCGGACCAATATATTTTCATTGCGATGGTCAAGCACGCGTGCAAACACTACGATTTATCGAACGCATTTGTAGACGCAACTATAGATTAGAACCAAAATTTAATTTGGTTTTGGAAGATCAATGAAACAATCTTAATCAAATATTGGATTTATTTACTTCTTAATGTGTTCTGCATGCTTACGCTTATAAAATCGGATACTTGTGTGTCCTGGGCCTATGAAGGATAAATCCTTCTAGACTGCGGCGAATTTTATTTTGTCGCCTCTGTTCGAACATGTTTCCCCCACATATACACACCCACATGTACGCACGCACGTAAGCACACACACATACACACGCATATACACAGCCTCATAGACACACTCACATTCATGCACACACACACACCCGAGCTGTGACGTCAATTCCTTTTAAGTGAAAGCCAGACATGCGCACCCAGAACACTAACTCCAGTATAAAAGTCAACAAAACCTGTTATCTTCCCTTTTTCGTCTGGACCAGCGTTCGAGCTGCTTAGTCGACGAACCGACCGCGTTCTCTAACGTCACTCTATCTCCCCTTCGCTTTGGCCCATCGACACAGACATGTACGCGACGTTCTACTGAGCTTAACCCTTTCTTTCTATAGGCCGGCTTGCCATTTCACGTTTCCCTATTGCATTCCCTTTCTTTCCACGCGTGTAGTCGTCAACGGCTGAATGAACACGTGTACACCGAAGACTTTCATTTCTCAACAGAAAATAAACGACATGTTTATTTTATTCCAGCATTGAGTTTTTGTTTCCTTCAATTCCATTCGTTTCATTATTTTGTTGTAGCGAGTTAGGGTATTTATATCCTGGTCCGCAACACATCATGTGACCGTTTATAAGGGCTTGAATATTCCTTCATGTGACGGCCTTATATATAACTCTGTTTTCGGGAGAAGGCTAGTATATTGTAACAAAGAGACTCAAAGGAGATTTTGCGATTTAAAATTATGCATAACATTAAGATATTCAAACAAGCACGTATTTTAAGAAATACAGAAAAGCCTGAAAGATCGACAAAACGACACAATCTTCCTACAAGCCTGATAAATTAATTTATATTGATAGTAAGTAAAAAATATATTTCCAAATCAAAATCGATAAATTTCATTTGACAGGTGCAACAGATTTTACAAATTCTATTCGTTAATCTAAATACAAAAATATAGCTTAATTGGATTTGTCTGCAATAAACACGCATAAAGTGGGTAGGAGGTAGATGGTGGATAGGTGAGGGTTATAGAAATAAAATATGCGTGCGACAGAAGTACGTATGGGGAAGTGGAGATACTAGAGACGAGGGCAGAGTTTAGTTCATATCTAATTACTGTTAAAATGATACGTTTTCGACTGTAATCAATTCAGTGGAAATTTTATTCACAGAAAATTGAAATAATTATTAATAATAGCAGTAAAATAAGTGTAGTAGTTATATCAGTAGAAGTAGTAGTAGTTCTGGGGTACTACAACAACAATAGCTACTACTGCTGCTAGTAGCATTAGTAAGGTTTAGTCTGTCTTGAACACATTTGAAAGGCTGGAAAATATATATAAATCATTTTATGCTAAAATATATAATAAATATTATTCGCAAGTCTGTTGGGTACTTATAGGCCCCAGAACTACAAAACGTAATTGGACCAACATTGGTTATGAATCATCTTTGTGATGTAGGGTAGTTACTGATATTACTGCTAATACTACAAAAGTGTTTAATTATCAAAACCTATTCGTTCCTCAATTATTTATTTCTGCGTATTTTAAGGAAGGGGAGGTTACTGTTGGTTTTTATAATTACTTTTTTCCATCTACTCTATTACAAATGGAGATTTATATGGTACTATGTTGCTTCTCTTAATGCCACCATTTTTTAATGCTCAATTCTGTTAGCTACACTATTTAAGTCGAATGTACTACCTTTCAATTCTAAATCTGCATGGTATTGTAATATGTGCGACGTGTCAGCTTTAGAAGGCAATCCATCAAGAGCACGGTTAACTTTTATTTCAAACCTACCTTATCTGGTGGACTACTTACTCATGTGAAAGGCTTCAAGAGAAAAAAACGAGTAAGAGTTCGAGGTGAAAGACTACTGCAGTTCGATGTTACTTACCACCTCATTTTACCAGCTATTGCAACGGCGTTGGTGCAAGACTATAACAGACTTGTTATTTCTTTGAATTCATCAGCGACGTGAAGAGGGGGGGTTACTACGTGGGCAACAGCATGTTTTTAGTATCACATCGTTAGCATCCATAGTATGCAATTTCCATGGTCAACCCTGACCTACGAGGATCTACTATTAGTTTCGTATATCTTCCTAACCATTATTACATCCGTTGGGACAAAGGCTAGTGTTTGTACTTATATTTTCATAATGAAACGATCTACCTATGTATTACCTTCTCCTTCTTCCGGGATGAAGGGTGTAAAGAAACACACTCCCCTTCCCATGTTAAGAATGGTTTCCTAAATAATAACGTTAATATTTCAGCACAGATCAATAAGTGCTGTAGTATCAATATAGCACACAAAATACACGCAATTAAAGTAGGATGTATTTACTTTTGTTTTATTTTAAAGCTTATGACTGAGTACTGTATACATTAGACACCGCTGAAAATGGCCGAAAAATCAAGTTGTTGTTGTTTTTTAAAACGAAATTACATTTATTAAAATCCATTTTTTCTGAGTAACCTTTTATCCAGAAAGATAAAAGCCTGAATTTTATCATATAGAAATCAGATTAATGTAAAACTTTTCTACTATTTTTAATTAAATTTTAAATGTTAAATTTTCCCAAAAGTTAACAATTGACATTTTTTGTCTTGCACAAAAACGTATATAAATACTTAAAAAAAAAGGTTTTTGAAAGAATTAATTTGTTTATTTCTTGTCTAACTAAGATTTAGGGGGAGTTTCTATGAGAATATGCAAAAATATTATAATATAATACCTGGATTTCAAATAATTCCACTTATTCATATAGGCAACCAGTTACTTCGCGTCGATTCGATACAATGTTTACATTTGTACTTGATAAAAGCAAACTACGGAAGACCAAACAGGCCAAAAAAAAAATCTTATTTTTCAGCGACGAAAATTTCAATGTATTATTAACGCTGAGGCTGGCCAGTGTCAGATGGGTGACCATTTGTATGAGTTTGGTTTTTAATGTGTATGTGTGTCGGGGCCAGGCGCCCCAAAATGGGGGGGGGGCAATTTAAAGCAGAATAAAAAAAATTACTTCAGCGCGTTTGATCCACCGTAGTCGAAAGGCGGCAAACGTTTTCAAACGGGATCGAAAAAAATGATATTTTAACACGAAAGGCACAATATTTTTTGTATCGATTCTTCAAAGCATTCCCTGTTTAATAATGGTCATGCATTATTTGGCTCGCTAAAAGAAATTGTTAATTTATTTATCAAAGATTTTAAAATGGCTTTTTTCGTATAAATATTAATTTTTTTTTGTTTTGCTTAACTTAAATTAATTATTTTACTTAACACATTCGCCGAATTTCACACTTCAAAACTCAAAAGCGGAATAATTAAACACAATCGAAGTTCTGATATTCAGACGTCAAAATAAGGTATGCAAACAAGTTTTTTGTTTGTTTTCTATAATCCTGTCCCTTACAACAACACAATATGTTTTGTTCAGTTTCAGATGACTATTTTAAGCATATTTGGAACCCCCTCAAAACAAGGGGTGACTGTAAGCAATATATATATATATATATATATATATCGTTTATGAAAAATAAGTACACTGTTATAAAGTCCATTCTTCTCTTAATCATCGCTGAAAATTTCGTATTGATTGGATAATTACCTGATTTTTGGTAGATTTTTAAAAAGACGGTCCGTCAAAAAGTACTTACCTGCCCCCTCAGTTTTGGCGGTGCCTAGTATACATGTATGTGGATCTGAGGTTATCTTGGGCCGTCCAAAAGATGGGAGGAAGCTGTTGCATGCTTACCTCGACGATGAAAACAATAAAATCGTTTTGTTTTGTCTGAAACTCCATCTTTTTTTATATATTTTGCAGTAATTGTTTTGGTTACAGCGAATTATTTTTTGTAGATTCCGATAACGACTATAATTATATTAAAGAAATATATGACGACGTTCACAGTGTATTTTTTTTCAAATGCTTTCTTATCTAATTCTATCTTATCGATGTTCAAATTCAGTAAAAGATCACATGTCTATTTTGGATTTCAAATCGTCATTCTAAATTTATTTATATGAGAATACAATTTTTTATTATCATTGATTTATTATTATTGATTTTATTATTATTATTATTATTATTATTATTATTATTATTATTATTATTATTATTATTATTATTGATTTCAAATGTTCTGAATATAGCAAGTATTTATACAAGGTTTTCCTTACTTTTGCAAAATTAGTTAGAAAAGTAAATAAGCTGTCTTTCTGAAAGCTTTAGTTTTTATTCGGTGTGATTCTCATTTGTCGATTAACACGTTCAGGAAATAACTTATTAACGGAGGTTGATTGTTTTTTACACTTGTCTGACTCCATAAATTTGAAACAAAGCAAAGTTCATTTAAAACGAAAAGTTAAGTAATATGAACAGGTACGGTAACATCGTGACTTTCACTAAAAGAAAAAGCTAATCAAAATGTCACACAATGCGTCGTTTTTTTTTTAGTGCTCGCGGAGGGCTATTTAGAAATCGTAAGAAACAAAAACATATATATTTTAATTTTAAAGTCGAAATTTTAATAATTATATATATATATATATATATATATATATATGTATATATATATATATATATGTGTATATATATATATATATATATATATACTAATAGCAGCTGTGGAAATTTCACAGCAGACTCTTTCATATGCAATATATTGATGTTAGCAGTCTGTGGATGGAGACGCTCCGATATTATTGTAGTTTTTTTGTTAAAACTGCAAAAGTATTTAAGTTTGTAGGGACGCGCGCCGTAGCTCGATCGTAAAATACGCTTAAATATGATATTTTAACTCATGCAGATTTTGTATATATTATAAGTTTTCTATCAATTTATATATATTATAAATTTCTGATTTCAAAAGTAAAAAATTATATCCAGATGAAATGGGTACATCATTTTGAATCGAAACTGAAACCAAAACCTATGAACAATATATATATATATATATATATATATATATATATATATATATATATATATATATGATGTCAGACGGGTGCCACTCCCTCAGAGATTTAAAATCCATGAGCCAAAATGTCTTGGGGAGTATCTATACAAATATGATGTTACAGAGTCTTAGCTTTGTACGACAGCTATGTCTCTCTCTCGGTTCAAAATGTTGAGATGCAGCAACAAGCAAGAGCAAGATAACCAGCAACAAATTAAACTGCAGACCAGCTTAATGCGGGTACTGATCTTCCGCTTTATGGTTTTTTAAATCAGAGATTTGCTTCTCCTAGAAAGGTTGCCTTCACCACGGCTTACGGGAGCCCTCTCTACCCCAATACACATATACACACACACAAGTATACACGGTGCTAGTTGGCCGTTGACTCAGAAAAAGAGTTCATTCGCCCTTTGAAAGGTCTTGTTTTTAATCCTTCAGGGAGACTAGCCGCCCTCCTCACCAAACAAGTCTGTGTGTCAGGTCATGTCATATGGTACTGGAACCATGTAACCAAGTACTACCTGCCTCATGGTCGGGTCACCGGCGACTAAACTGGTTCCCCCACCAGACTTGTTTGGTGAGGAGGGCGGCTAGTCTCCCTAAAGGATTATATATATATATATATATATATATATATATATATATATATATATATATATATATATGAGTGTGTGTATGCGTATGTGAGTGTGTTTATGGGGAAAATATGTTATTCAATTATATTTCACTCATTTATTTATACCAGTTCTTTCATTTATAAAGTTTGGTGTATGTTAAATATAACTATAGCGAATATACGAATATATTCCAAGACGGTGTTTACCTTACCGTTCATTTCTTTTTACATGTTACCATGGTCTTGAAAGCATCTGTTCCTTACCGCAAAAGCAATCATATAATTATTATGCCATTTTTAAAAGTATTTTTCGCCCTGGCTCATCAGAAGAATTAGAACTTAATAAATTTTAAAAGAGAAAAAACAGAAGTTGAGCATGATTACTTAAATCCGATAAAAAAAAACGAAAGGAGAGTTGCATCATGTGTTATGATATTTACGCCATCTTTGATTTTTCTGGACGAGCAATGTATGCTTTGTTGACGTATTAATACTATGTATCCATATTATTTAGTCAACACTAAAATATATCTTTGATGTTTTTATTTAGAAATAGTTAATATTTATTACCTTAGTTTATGTTAACAATCGTCAAAACTACAATAGCTTTATTTAGGTTTTTATACGAAACTAATTTTAATTCATAGAATAAGTTTACGTTTTTTTTATTTCAATTTATTTCGTATACGCTAAAAACGTGTTCGGCCGTAATGATAACGATTACTAATATTAGATATACTTATATGTTAAAACTGACATTTAATAACCGATACAATTTAGTTTGAATTAGTTAACTTTTTATCATTTAATATGAAATATTTCTTTGTTTTTTCGTTACGATATTTTTCATTTTATTATAACAGACGCAACCCAGTATTAAAACTATCCTCCATTCTCCCCCTAACATATAAGTATATTCATTGATCATATTTTATAAATGTTTACTTTGTTAATTAAAGATTTAACTAACTTATTTTGGTTATTTAAACCTAACTCCCCCAATTTCTACCCGGGATATTTTAAACCAATTTCAAAGTAAACTAATATATATTTATGTACATGTTTTATTAATTAATTACAAGTATAAGCTTAAAAGTTACTATATTCAACTCAATAATTACCATGTATATATACTTTAATTAAGAAATCAAAATTTATTTCAAACAAATACATGTTGCCTAAAATTATGTACTAGAATTATGTTACGTTGTGGGGGTATAAAGGCTTATATATATGTAAGGCGCTGTATATAATATGCTTTTGGTATATGATGAGTTGTGTATTTATTGAAGTTTCTTCGTGTTGTCTAATGTTGATAAATGCTAACATATATACAATACACATATATACAGTACAGCAGGGCATAACATTTTACAATAAACGGACGGAACATCTGGCTGAGTTATGCATTTTGCTAATAAGGAAACCATATCTTTGTTCATCCGGATCTTTGTTGATGAATCTGCTGAAAGCTGAAATGAACATTCTTTCCAAAGAAACGACCAGGAGTTTTCGGTTGTATTTTAGACAGCTTTTATTTCACTATGTTTCCTTGTTGGAAGATTGTGGGTTGTACTCCCCTTGCGTCCTGGACTTCTTTCCTGGACTTCTGTTTCGGACTTTTCCTAAAACTGTAACTAACATGTATATATCAAAACTAAAAGATTCTATTGCGTCATTTACTTCCATGACTTGACATATTACTGTTAAATACGTTTGATAATACATGATTTAGTACGTTGATCAACACCACTCTGAGTCTGCTGTTCGAAAACCTATATTCCCGTGAAGGCCAAACTTCGGGATCTCTTAGATCTAAGATTAATATTTTACTAAAAATTCCTTTGTTTCAAAAATCCTCGCTGCATACTTGTTTCTACATAACACTTTACAAAACAATAATAACGTTCATTATCTAATGTTTTTTTTTATAATAATGATTGATTTCCCCATATGCAATGTTACAATCTTCAAAGGCAGAATTTTTTTTAAAAAAAAAAGGAGAGAACGAGCTGCTAATGTTGAGGTTTATCCAGATGTAAAATTTGACACTAAAATGGAAGAGTTTATACTGTGCACCCATATCACCATGAATTTTCCTTTTTTGAGACTCCTTTGTCATGAAATAAGACGACCGACTTCGTTTTCATTTCTAAGAACTATTGATGGGCAAACTGTGGGCAAATATTATATTGTTTTACATGGTTTTACATTGTCTTTGCAATTGAGAATTTGGAATAGGTCAATGGGTGCGGATAATAGAATCTCCATTTTTCGGCTTTTCTAAAAACATGTATTTTGTTGGTCACTCTAACTACGAAGGGCAAAAAAAATTATATATATATATATATATATATATATATATATATATTTCTGCAAAATGTTACTTTTCTTTTCATCATATTTGTCTTTGGTTTTGATACCCCAAAATTTGAAGTTAATATTTTATACACACACACACACACACACACACACACACACACACACACACACACACACACTTTTCATAACCTTACATACTATCATGTATTAGGGTCCATTTTTTAAAACTCTTTTCGCATCAGACAAAAGACCCCACTCTTTATGTGTTCCTAAACCTAAACGTAGATTCCATGAACAAAGCGTCTTTCTGAGAACTGCACGCCAGTGGAATTGTCTTCCCTTTTCCTGCTTTCCGGCTAACTACAATATGGTAGTCTTCAAGTCTAACGTAAACAAGTTCTTGATGAGCCGTTCCACTTAAGTTAACAAATTTACCGAATTTCCATTACTAATGATTACTATATTGTCAAATTTCTATTGTACACTCCTTAACCTTATCCTCGAGTGGCCTCTTGGCTTTGATAATGTGGTGATGCCTGTTTAAAAACAAAAAGATTCAGTTCGGGTCTGATATTAGCCTATCGCAAAAATCACAGCTAGACGAATATATAGTGTTATTATTAAACTACTGCGATATCAATCCGTGGAAGAGTAATTAAATATATCTGAATAAACATAGCTTGATTGCTTGTAATCTTTATGAATGGCGTGAAACTTTTTAAGGTATATATATATATATATATATATATATATATATATATATATATATATATATATATATATATACATATATATACTAGCAGAAGTACCAGTCATTGACTGGGTTCAAAAACAGCTTACAGAAAATGGACTGTGATTAATGAAATTATGATAGGTCATGAAAAGGACGGGTTTGTAAAGAGATAGGTTTTGATACTCAAAAATTTTACCCTAAGCAAAATATGATGAGAGTAAAGATAATTTTCTGCGAAAAAATATTTTTTATATCAACTTTATTTCCATTTGTAGCCAAGAGTGACCAACAAAATGATGTTTCCTTACAAAGAGAAAACGTTTTATTAGCTGAGTAGATTAAGGAAAAATCGTTCATTTTGGTTAGCAAGCATGAAACTTGGTACGATTGCTCACAATGGTCTACTCTTCCGAAAAACCTTTGGGCCACTCAAAAAATCCAAGATGGCCGGCATTTTCAAGATTGCCGCTATTCTGAAATCCAATATTGCTAGTTTACAAAGTATCTAACCGATTTTCACAATTTTGAGTCAAATTATATGTTTTAGAGGATGGGAAAGCAGTAAATGACACAAAAATAACTGATAAATGAGTCCTACCATCCACAAAGGCACATATATGAGATGAATTGAAGCAAATATTGTCAATTTTTTCCTTTTATTTCCATTAAACCGAATCATTGACTTGATATTCAATTCCCCAAGTGAGCTGAATATATTAGTTATAAAAATTAATCCTTTCAGCTCCTTCTTATAATATGTCATGTGTAAGAGAGTGATTTTCATGACACAACCAGGGCATAACGGTGACATCACTGCTGTGAAACTCAGCATGGGGTCCAGTATCAACTGATTACGGACACACTGTTCATGTTTCAGTGTCCCAAATGCTGTCTAATAAGCCCATGGACAAAATAATGTTCAGTCTGTTAGATAGCCGCACCTGAATTGACAGGATATGCCAGCGCGGGAGAGCCGAGCCAAAGGTAACGGGGCTATAGTTACCTGGGTGGTGTACAGATCGCACGAGACTGAAATGATACTGGATGAACGATCGGGCTAGGTGTAGGGAATGAATGTGTCAAAATATATTCGTTAACTGTGGTTACAGGTGGTAAAAGAATAACCCCTCGGCCTGAAGCCTATAGCATTCAGAGAATGTCTATTGAGAAGACGTCAAATCTGAAAACTGATTGGAGCAAATGCTGCCTATATCAGACAGATAAATCCGGAGAGGATCTCAGTAGTCCCATTCCAGGTCGCAGTAAATCAGATGGATATTCAATGCTGGCTACAAATATTCCTCTTTTTCAAGAACTCTGTCAGATGCCCATGATTATTAATCCTGCTAGGCTCGATGAAGGTGATGGTATTGAAGATACATTGCGGCAAAACAATGCTCAGTACCATCAGAGTTGCCGTGCTTTGTTCAAAAATACCAAACTTGATCAGGTCAGGAAAAGGGCATCTGACGCTCAGGAACATACTGACAAGAGTTGTTCAAAGACTCGAAGAGTGAGTTTAAAGCCAGAACAATGTTTCATCTGCGACAAAGAATTTCTAGATGATGGACAAAGACGTGAAGTCATGACAATGGGGCTCAGCAGTAGGCTCAATGAATGTGCCACAACTCTAAGTGAATGTAAAATTCTTGCCCGATTAAGTGCTGGTGATGCCATTGCACAAGAGTTGAAGTATCATAAAGATTGTTTAACAACTCTTTACAACAGGGAAATATGTCACCTTGCTGCTCTACAAAAACAGGAAAATGAAGATTCTCAGAAAAAAGGAATCCATCCATTGGTATATTCAGAGCTTCTTGCTTATATAGTTGAAACTAATACGAACAGTGATGCACCAGTTGTGTTTAAACTTGCAGATCTCATCAGCAACGTCTTGAACAGTTGGCACTGCATGAACCTGCCTCATATGTTCACTCAACAAGACTGGAAGAGAAGCTTTTGTTAGATATACCAGCATATATGAAGCTCACAAGAGTGGAAGAGATGTTATCTTGTCCTTTACAGAGGATACAGGGTCAATCTTGTCAAAAGCTTCAGAATTTTCTGATGTTGTTATACTCAACAAAGCTGCTAGTATTTTGCGAAGACACATGCTTGCTCATGAATGGAAATTTAATGGTAGATTCATTGCCGACTCAGTGGGAAATTCTATTCCTCAATCACTACAACAATGTGTTTGTATGCTGGGGCCCGGCGTCGATATCAAGTCGCAACTGGAGTCAGGTTCATCAAAGACAGACTTGGCTGTAGCTCAGCTCCTGCAGTACAACTGTTACAGCCACAAAAGCAATTCATCCACATTCAGACATTCACACAATCGTGAGACTCCCTTTCCCATCTTTATGGGCTTATCTTTGTATGGAAAAACACGAAAACGAGGACTTGTGGAACTGTTACATGACCATGGACTAAGCATTTCATATGACAGGGTGCTTGAAATATCTACTCAATTGGGTGATGCCGTTGTTGACAGGTACACTGAAGAGGGTGCTGTGTGCCCTATACAACTTAGGAAAGGTCTTTTTACCACATCAGCTATGGACAATATAGATCACAATCTTTCTGCAACAACAACTACAACATTCTTTCATTGTACCAGTATCTCACTATTTCAACATCCAACGTCTGACAGTGATGGTGAACTGCGTGAGCCACTTATGATCAAAAATCATAGTATAAAACGGGTGCCTGAACTTCCAGAATCTTTCACAAACATTCATCCTGCATATCTAAAGAACAAGACTCCGTCGCCTCCAGAGTTCGAATATCCAACAAGTGTCGATATTGACTTTCCCAGGCTTTTGTTAGCAAATGAATTTCAGTGGCTAGAAAAGGTTCATCTGACACAAAGCATTGATGATGACGTTAACATAACCTGATCGGCACACCATGCTTCTGAGAAGAGAGGTTTAGATTTCAAAGTGAGCATTGCATCAATTCTACCTCTCCTCCGAGAACAAGCCCACTCAGTTGCCACAATACGATATGTTATGGAGAGGATTAGAGAGACAATAGCGTTCCTCAACCCAGGGCAAATTCCAGTCATAACTGCTAATCAGCCACTTTATGCATTGACCAAGCAAATACAATGGCACTGGCCTCATCAATATGGTGAAAATAAGTTCGTCATCATGTTTGGCGGCTTGCATGTTGAAATGGCTGCACTGAAGTCAATTAGGTGGCTTCTAAAAGCAAGTGGTTGGATAGAAGCTATTGTAGAAGCAGAATAAGCTTCGTCTGGTATTGCAGAATCTTTCATCACTGCTTCAAGTGTTACTAGGACACGATACGCTCATCAGATTACTGCATGTAGTCTCTACACACTGATGAAAAAAGCGTACGAGTATTACATTGCAGATACTTCTTTGGAGCAAGATGAGTCAGTTATCTTAAGCTTTGATGAGTGGTGTGAGAAGCAAAAAGCAGAGAGCCCGCAATTCAGTTACTGGTATCTAGTGCTTTCAATGGAACTGAACATACTATCTCTGATACGGTCTTTCAGGGAAGCTGACTTCAGACTTTATGTCGAAACACTGATGGAGCTAATACCATACTTCTTTGCCAACAATAACTACAACTATGCAAGATGGCTATCAGTTCATCTGAAGGATGTGCTTAGAGCAGACCCATTCTGATACGCATTTGCAATTCAAAAATGGCAAATTTGTTGTCTTCAAGTCATTGCGACCATTTTCTTCTATGGCCATTAATCAAGCACACGAACAGGAAAATGCAATCATCAAAGGAGAGGGTGGGGTCGTAGGTGTGACAGCGGATCCTTCAGCACTACGAAGATGAATGGTAGCAGGGCCAGAAGTGAGTCGTCTTACTGAAGAATATGAAGCACTGTCATCGAACAAGGATGTTACTGAAAACATGAAACACAGAGAACAAACAAGTCAATCCCAGAAAGCTTTCTATGGCAAAGTAACAAAGCTCACGGCTGTCATCAATGAAATGGGCAATCCATTTCAAGAAGAATCATCCGATCTACTAACTCTGGATACAAAGATTATAACATCGGAAACCGCAGCTGAAGCTGTTCGCATGCACTATGGGAATGGCAGGACTCGCTTTAAAGAATTCATGAAGACCTTAGAGGGAGAAACCCGGGCTGCTTTCTATTCCAAAATCAAAAGGAACAACAAAGACTTCTTTGACCAGACACAAGAAGCAGCAGTGGCTGATGCCAAACATAAAAGTTTGAAATATGACGCCTATTCTCTAAACTATTCATATCTTGCCAATCCAGGGAGTGTGCCCTGGTGGAATTCTTTAAACATGAGAACCAGTCCTTTCCTGCATCGTTGAGTGAAAATGGAAACCTCTACAGTGGTACAAAGTCTCAACTTGCATTGCTTCTTAAGTCCAAAGTTACATGTCCAGATTCAGTTCCACATGTGTCAGTCATCATCATCGATGGTTCAGCATTGGTAAACACAATACCACCCTGCAAATCAAAAACCTTCGAGGAGTATGCACAATTTGATTTTTTTCCAAAGGTACTGAAATTCAGTTCAGCATACAAGAGGACTGACATTGTTTTTGATGTTTACTTACCAACAAGTTTGAAAGCTGAAACACGGAAAAACGTGGACAAGGTGCAAAGCGTCGGGTATCCCACAATGGCAAGCTCCCTCCCAACTGGCGAAATTTCTTGAGGGATGATGACAATAAAACAGCTCACTTCAAGTTTCTGGCTGATAGAATCACTTCACTAGCACAGGATCATGAAAATCTCGTGGTAATCACCAGAGTTGCAGATGTTGTTAGCAATCAGAATATCAGTTTTGAAGGACTAGCACCTTGCAACCATGAGGAATCAGACACAAGGATGTTTGTACACGCAAAACATGCAGTTAATCATGGTTACAAAACAGAACTGCTGAAAGCTAATGACACAGATGTCCTTGTCATTGCCATCACCGTATTTCCAGTCTTGAAAGAGTTGGGCCTAGAGTCAATGTTCATTGAATTTGGTCATGGAAATGACACAAGGTTTATTCCAGTACATGAAGTCATCAGCGTACTTGGCCCTGAAAAAGCAAAAGGCGTGTCCTTTTTCCATGTCTTTACTGGTTGTGACAATGTGTCAGCCTTTCGATATAACGCTAAAAAGACAGCATTTCAGACATGGAATGTTTTACCTGACGTGACGGACGTATTTGTCAAGCTGAGCAGTCATCCACCATCATAACAAGTGAGGACCAATCAGTTATTGACCAGTTTGTCATCACAATGTATGACAGATCTACCTCCCTCACAGAAATAGATGCTGTAAGGTTGGACATGTTTGCTCGTAAACAGAGACCCTACGACTCCATACCTCCAACTAAAGCAGCTTTAACTGAACACACAAAGCGTGCAACATATCAAGCAGGGTGCATTTGGAGTCAAGCAACATGCTGTCACATGGAAATTGATAGTCCTGGCGAGTGGGGGTGGAAGAAGCACGGCAATACATGGAAGATATTTTGGACAACACTTCCGCCAGTTGCAGAAAGCTGCAAGGAACTAGCAAAATGCGGATGCAAGACACAATGCTTTGGAAGATGCAAATGCTATAAATTCGGCCTTCCATGTACAAATTTATGCAGCTGCAATTGCGAATGTTGAACGTGTGAATCCTGATGAAAACACAAGAACAAGAAGAGAAAAATGCGGGATAAACTGACATAAGTGTGTAAAATATAACCTTTATTACACTCAAATGGTGTTAAATCTTTATTTTGTCGTCAGAAATGGCTTTGTTGACATCACAAACATATAAATCGATATATAATATGTGGAAATCGGTCAAAAATGAAGCATTTATTTTACAAAATGATACATTTTACCATCCGTGGCGGCCATCTTGAAAAATGGTGGTCATCTTGGATTTTTTTGAGTGTCCCAAAAGTTTTTTTCGGAAGAGTAGACCATTGTGAGCAATCGTGCCAAGTTTCATGCTTGCTTACCAAAATGCACAATTCTTCATCAATTTTGACTTAAGCTGCTCAGATATATATATATACATATATATATATATACATATATATATACATATATATATATATATATATATATATATATATATATATGTGTACATATATATATATACGTTTTATTTTTTTTACTGTTTTTTCTGTTTCGTTATATTATTGTTTCAGCTACGCGACCGTTTTTTGACCGTCATGTAGCCTCGTCAGACTTTTACAGAAATGTTCGTTTATGGTGGAATGAAAGAATGAATAATGTCAGGGAAGGGGTGCAAGAAAAGCGGAAAAAGAAAAAGGGAAAAGGGGGTGCTTGGTAGGTCGATAGTGCTTTAGTTTTGAAGTCCAAGAACATTAGGTGGTTGTGGGTGGTCTGGGAAGTTCATCTCTGGTGTGGCTAAGGACATAGGGATACATGGAGGGGGAGGGAGATATGTAGGGGAAAGAAGAGGAGGTTACTTCAAACTTCGAGTTCTAAGGTTTAGGTTGTTGGCGTCTCGTTAGTGAGATGATTTCTTGATAAGTATGTCTTGACCTGTTGGGTGTTTTCTTAGGTTGGGAGACGGGGGGGAGCTACGATTCGGTTTATCTATTTGATTTTTATTTGTTGTTAAGTGCTTTGAGAAGGTTAGCCTGGGGCCGTACGCGCGAGCACACACATGCTCACATACAAACATGCATAGCTGAAACAATAATGTAACTAAACAGAAAAAAACGGTAATAAAAAATAAAACGCATATTTGCTCTACAGCAGTATTGAGCATTTTCTTCAGGTTTTTATTGATTAGCATTTCTACTATATATATATATATATATATATATATATATATATATATATAGTAGAAATGCTAATCAATAAAAACCTGAAGAAAATGCTCAATACTGCTGTAGAGCAAATATGCGTTTTATTTTTTATTACCGTTTTTTTCTGTTTAGTTACATTATTGTTTCAGCTATGCATGTTTGTATGTGAGCATGTGTGTGCTCGCGCAAACTACTTTAAAATACAAACCAATGAACTTTTCTACCATAAAAGTAACTTTTATTGACCATGGTAACATTTATTTCTTGTATATATATATATATATATATATATATATATATATATATATATATATATATATATATACAAGAAATAAATGTTACCATGGTCAATAAAAGTTACTTTTATGGTAGAAAAGTTCATTGGTTTGTATTTTAAAGTAGTTTGTAAAAATAATTTTTTTTTAATTCGCGAGCCGGTTAAAAAAAAATCAAAATGGCAGCGAATTTGAAATGGAGAGCATCGTTTTCAATTTAAAGGAGGGGCACTTGAGCATTCTGTATTAACGATTTAAGAGAGTTCCGTCAATGTAAGGAATATTTATAAACATATTTTAATGTTTTCCGTTATATTGTGCTTGAGGAATATTCGATTATGGCATGTGTAGTTTATATAAAAATTCATTTAAGTAGTTATCGCCTCAAATTTCGTTTTAGTTTCGGTTCGCTTAAATTATTTCAAGTAAAGAGTATTAAAAACTATTTCCAAACAAAAAAAACATGGACTGAACTTTTATTGACTATGGTAACATTTATTTCTTGCATATTTATTTTTTCGGGTAGTCGTTTGTTAGCTTTTCTGCTAAATAATCTTACTAAATGATATCGACGAAATATCGAAAAACAAAGAAAAACAAAACAGTTTTTGTAAAATAACGAAGCTTTACTTACTTTAGTAAAATAATCCGAACAGCAAAATTGGATATTAAAAAGAAAACGCGTAATTACTTTAGTTTTTTTAAAGCAAAGAATCGATATAAATACGAATATGAAGAAAATAGCGCCCTTTTCAAGCAGAACAGCTTCGTTTCAGTTTTACAGTATTGGACTGTGTAGTACTGCGCCGTCGGATTCAGGGTTATACTATTGTAATGTAAAGAACACGCAGAAAGTGTTGTAATCAACTGAATTCCTTCTAGTACACTGACAAAAAAGCTTAAACAGATATATAAATAAAAAGGCTACGTAATTTTGTTTCATTTTTTATTTTCATACTTTGGGGGCCAGGCGCAAAAGCAGACCCCACAATTTTTATGAACCACTGTTCTGCCAGATCAAACATACCCATTCCTGATCCTCGATACATCTTCTACCATTATATGTAATTAGTTTTTTTAAAAAATAGTCAACCATATAGTGACCAGACACACGCACACACACATACGTTCAGCTTTATATATATATATATATATATATATGTATATTCTTTATAATTGCACAGCTTACCGTTACCTTAAGACTAGAAAGACACCGAAAAGCTGTCATACGCGGAGAATTCAGCCCTAGCAGACCATATATAGAAAGAAAAAGCCACTCATTTCCCAAGGTGGGATGATGTTAAAAAATGATGTTAAAATACTTGATGTAGAAGAAGGTGCGGAATTAAGAAATTCAAAGACACATCACATATGGTTGAAAGCAACAACATTCTTAACCGTCCAAGTATTGAATTTAACTACATTTGGAATCCATTAAATACAAAATTACACGAGGATAATAAGAGACAATAATTCCTCCCCAAAACACTTTTATTCTTAGAAACGTCTTCTTTGCACTGTGTTTTCTAAAAACGAAAACACCCGTAAGTCGTCTATCCACGGTTTCTGTAAAAGGTTTTACACTAATATTGAAAATTAGCATACGGGGTCAGCTAAAAATTGAATAATAAGAAAGTCTTAAGTGATGCCCCAGTGACTTCTAACGATTGACATTTTTTCATAATTTACGGACTCACCCAAAAACCCACGGTTCGATATTTTACAATACAGAGCTAACCCCCTTTTATTAGTTGAAAAAAAAAATCATGAAGTATGTACCCAATAACGAAGGTCGTAGGTTTCAGCGACCGAAACGTTGTACCAATAACACTCAAGATGAGAATAAGTGTCCAAAAATCAAAACAATACAAACATTCATACCTCACCTTAAAAATTCAGAATTGTTGTAAATGTTCTGATAATCTTTTCTGTCTTCGGTCAGCAATGTTTATGATTATATCAAATTTCTTTTGAAGAGCTGAAATTTCCTACATAATAATAACCGACCGATTTTTGAACTTTGCTCACTTGACAAGACAACTAAATATGAACGCGACAACAAACACACACACAAGAAGAAACCATAATGATGTGAAATTTTCTGGTTTTAGAATTTGGTTTTACTATTCCCAAGTAATATATATATAACTAGTTATGATTAGGGATAGGACGAGAGCATATTATTGGTTCCCTGACAAAGGGAGGATGGACCTTGTCCGTTCGTCCGTTCGTCTGTTCGCACTTTTCTGAATAACTACGCCTTGGAATTTTTTGAAAATTTGCACAAACATTAAACATAGTATTAGTAAAAATGTAACAGAACAGATTTTCCGGGAAAACTTTGTGAAAAGTTATAACTAACTGATTTCTATATGATTTTGTTTGTCTATACTTCGCAATAACTCTTGGGGGTGCTTCGTGAGCTCTTTTAAGGCTAATAAAAACACTCTATTTTGGGGACTATTTTACCATATTTGTCCCATATTTTCTATGTATGTCTATTTAACAGTTTTGCATGGTGCTGAACTCAAATTTAAATATGTTAAGGGCTTGGGGACTTTGGGGTCTAAATAGGAGGGAGTAAAATTATGGACTTAGCCATTTCTTTTTCTTTTTTATTGTTTTGTTTTTGCATGGTGCAGAACTCAAATTTACATATGATAAGACCTAAAACTACACAGTTTGTTCATTTTCACCAGGATTTGACGTCTCCTGAGGACTTTTGAGGTTAATTGGGGGGTTAAATGCTGAACTTAGTCATTTTCTCATGCTGCCGTCTTCACTCTGAACTTACGGGGGACCACGCATGCTTCACGTGTTTTCATTATTTTTATTCTCGAGTATATATTAGTTAATCTCATATGGTTTTAGATAGAGTGGTGCGGTGCTCGATTGATTAACTGTATCTAACTGCGCCTGATATATACTCGAGAGTCAAAACAATGATAAGAATATTCTTTTGTCGTAGTCATCTTTACAATATAAAACGATGTATCTTAATAGTTTTATTTTTAACACTTAAGCAGTTTGCTGTTTGTATAGATGCCAAAATATCTGTATATATTCTGATTGAGTCATAAAGATATGGTTTACCTAAACAGATATTAATTTGTATGATTGAAAATCTGAAATGTACATTGTCTGATAAAATTACATACACCGAATTTCATACTTAATCTAGAGTGCAAAAAGTTGTTCAGTCGGGCATAAGCAGAAAAACTAATCAGTTAATAAGCATCTTCATCGATTCATAGAAATGTTGACAGATATCCGCGAAAGCCTCGTCCGTTTCTATCGGTAATTGATAGATAGATTCATTTGATTCTCACGAAAATGGCGGACATCACGCCACACAGCAATGCAATAATAGAGAAGCAAAAACAAAATTTCAAATGCTATTATGTGAAACGGTCTACGAAAATATTTATACAGATAAATTATATATATTATACAGATTTCGGAAGTATTAATTAATGTCTATTAAAGATATTGCCAATCTTCAACAAAAGCAAGTAAACAAATTGAATATCAAATGTTTAAACTGTGAAAGTAATGCAGCAGATAAATAAGTAAACTTGAAACGAAACCATATTTAAATTACACAAAATCAATTAAATGATATCAGTAGTAAGATGAAAGGAACAAAAACAAAACTTACACAAAATGTACATTTAAATAATTATTTCTTTACATATAATTACAAAAATATCTGTCACCGAACAGAAAAAATATTACCTGAACAAAATAGTTTTGCACCAGTTTAATATAACCTTAGAAATATCAAATAAAGAGGTAATGAGAATAAACCTTATTATCTAGAATGTTTATTATAATTTTGATCACAATTCTTGTTTTGGTTCTGGAAAATGTTACAGATTTACGGTTTATGCTTCAGTAATCTTAAGAAAAAAAGTATAATACAAGGAATCACGTTTCTGAATGTTTGAGATGAGGATTGGTTATTCGTTTTATTATTCATCGAACTTCACTCAAGATGAGAACAAAGATTATGACTTATTTTTTGTCTGATTAATGTGAATCAAATTCAAAACAAATATAATTTATTTGACTTTCGAATCGTGTTGTTTATTCATATTACGCATCCGCCATTTAAAATATTTTTTAAAAAACCCTTAAATTTCGGAAGTATTAATTAATGTCTATTAAAGATATTGCCAATCTTCAACAAAATCAAATCAGGTCTAGCTGAAGTTTCTCTAAAGGGTTTCTACTATTTTTTGCTCTTAGATTAAAAAAAAATAGTATAACCACATTTGACTCCTTAATCATATTAGAGGTTTATTAGTTTAGGAGTGAATCCTGTTTACAAAACTACATAAACATATACATGTGCAACTTTAAATAAGTAGAAATTAATTGGTTCTACACCGCCATATAATTTTAAACACAGGCAATTATAACACTTCCACCTTTACATTTAAAATTATTAATTATTTTGGAAGGAAAACAAATACGCAATTAAAAAGAACATAATTTAAACCTTCATTTGTGGACTTATCAAGAAATATTAAAGAAATTTGAATCAATGTGAAGGGGGAAGGAGAGAAATACATATATAACAAAGGAGGAGATAGAGATTGGTGTCTTTTTCAGTTAATTATTAATTACAACTGATGGGAACAATTAATATGGGTATCTATGTGGCAGTCGCGGGATTTATTATTTAATTCACGGAGGTAGATTGTTTCCATTGTGTCATCCATAGAAGGCGTAACAGTTTTCTGTTGTTCATTTAGTATCACCAATAGTGCAGATTGAACCTTTAACACCATCAGAACGGATTTTTACGTAATATAATCCTTTATGTATCCAAAACGAAATCTTAATCATTATTGTAAATTTCAAAATTAACATGATGAAAATTAAAATAACTCGCTGATTAACGAAGTAAAATTCAAAGAATACGAAATTTTTCTTGATGGAATATTTTATATTAAATATAAATGTATATGAAAAATATTTTGAGAATTAATCTATATATGAATGGCAATTTCCCCATTTTGTATATAAATTGGAAATTAAAAATAAGGCAAATTTATTTTCTTATTCAATTCTAAAACGTATTTGTTGAATATCTTACCAGGATGATACAGTTTCATAATTGCTAAATAAAATAACTATGAAATATAGAATTTATGAATACAACGAAAAGTTTGGAGAAATAATTATTCATGAAATATAAAATAGATTGATAATAAGTTTTATTGAATAAAATCCAGCAGATTTCGATTCTTAGAAAGGTAAACAAATGGACGGTTAGTAGTAAATCTATGAATGAGTTGGAGAGGGTGTTTTTCTTAAAGCAAATCTGGATTCTATCCCTCATGATATATTCTCTCGTCTTTTAACTATTTTCCTGTAGAAAGCAAAAATACAACTTGTCGCAGTCTCTTTATCCCTCCCTAATTTCTATACTCAATCATGTCTAATATATTGTCTATTCTGCACTAATCTATACTGGGGAAAGGGCTTGATTGCTGAAGTGCATTTATTAATGAATAATGCATGACAACAGATGAGAGGGATGATGCAATCTAAGGAATTAAACCGAGGAATTATTCTAATAGTTTAACAATGTTCACATTCCAGGCCTATTTACTAAAAGGGCGTCGCTTATCAATGCCAAAATGCCACGTAAGTATAATTGTAACGTTGTAGACCTTTACACGCGCGTTAACATGTAAACACCCGGGGTCCAACACGTTGTATCAGAGTACGTCGCAAGGAGCATAGGACAAGTAATAACTCGACTCTTTTTCTTAACAAAATTTCTTTCCGAATATTTTCCCCAATAAAACGTCATCGTGCTCCTTCTTTATAACTTATATCTCTTCGAATGTCCTCATTTGACTATGCAGACGTTCTTTGTATAGTATTTTTCCTTTTACACTACCGTGACGTCACTTGGCACATGGTCCAGCATTTAAATTCGCGCGTCCTTTCTATGTTACGGTACGGGTTATCGAGTTCGTTGGGTGAGCGGTAAAAACACTTTCAGGGTTGGTACGGATGGTTGAATCTGGGTACAATTTAATTATTTGAGAGGACGACTAATGAACTTGTTTAGATTGGACTTGAAAACGACGCTGTTGTAACCAGCTAGGAGGTAGCCCATGGCATTATACTCAACGGGTGGCTAGTTATAGAAAATAACTTTGCTCCAGGAGATTAAGCTTGGTTTTAGGAAGAAAAACATATATACATCAGAATAAAACATGTATAAATACATTTGAAGCCAAAACTGCAACGCGAATTTTTTTTATAAAATAAACAGGTGTTTATTTTTAAAGAAATATATTTCGGGGTAAGACTCCTTTATCAATTTTTTTCTCTTCTTCCTCGATATGATGTAGTGGAAGATAGTTCGATGAAGAGTCCACGTGATGTTATTAACTGCGGGGTTTTTATGAAGCCGGATAGGTGACGCGTGGTCGCGCATTCTGAAAATCTGGGTAGTTATTTTTGTGTATATCCGTTCGAAGCGCTGAGTGAAATTTGAAAAATAAAACATGTATAAATACATGAAGCCAAAAATGCAACGCGAATTTTTTTTTTTTATAAAATAAACAGGTGATTATTTTTAAAGAAATATATTTCGGAGTAAGATGGACTCTCCATCGAACTATCTTCCACTACATCATGTCCAGGAAGAACAGAAAAAAAAAGATTGATAAAGGAGTCTTACTCCGAAATATATTTCTTTAAAAATAAACACCCGTATATTTTATAAAAAAAATTCGCGTTGCAGTTTTGGCTTCAAATGTATTTATACATGTTTTATTCTTTAAATTTCACTCAGCGCTTCGAACGGATATACACAAAAATAACTACTCCTATATACAGCAGTTATAACTAGACACGTTTTTGATATGAATGGTTTACATGAAGAAAACCATTAATTGGAGCCCAGTCGAGCGCTCAACAGAAAATAACATTATTTAAAACAATTTCCTTAGCATTGCTATACCCCCTCACCTAATAGAAATGTTTCTCCGTGTGCATTGTTTTTTTAACAATAAAGTAAACAGATATTTTAACAAAAAACATTGATTTAAATATAATATATTTAATATGTAATTTTTAAATAATTCTTTTATTAAATCTTTAATTGACAGCATAGTTTATTAAAGACAGACGTTTTTGGAGCAGGGTCAGTATTCGGAAATAACAATGATTGTTAAAACATTACTCCGACCAGCCGTTTAATGAGACACGCTGCAAGCTCCGGCTCGTTTAGCGAGACCTCTCCTTTTACCAGAACGTGATTATCTCAAAATAAAAACAAACAGATTGGACGAGTGTCAACAGTTAAACAGACCCGTTGTATTCTGTCTAACTGATGAGAAGTTATTGGCAATAAACTGAGTTAATAGAGTTTCCCGTTGGTTTTAGGCACACAAAGGAGAAAAGAGAATGTTTATTGTAGTGGCGGCAACTACACAAGTTATTGGTGTGAAAGTTTTACAGGATGAATCAGGGATTGGATCTCAGTCCGGCACCTATCATAAAAGTAAAGATAGAACATTCAAAGACAAATAATGTCTCCTTCGCGAGAAAAAAGAATGCAAGGAAAAGATGTCATTATTTCATTAGATTACGGAGTCAGTTTTGTAATCTGTCGATGCTGGAAAGAGTTATTCAAGCGACACCATCCCAAATGTGGGAGTTATACTCTATTCTGGTGCTTATTCAAATTGGCACTTATAGTGCCAATTAAAAGGAAAGAAAATAAAGAAAAGTATGTATTATGTACCTTACAGAACGGAGATGAAATATTCCAAAAATCGCGTAATTCGATCAATATTTTTTTGTGTTCAAGCAGATCAAATTATATGACTAAGCTTGTTGTAGTGTTTTCGTCGGCCATGATTAAACTTGATGAAATAAAAAAATGGAGACAACTCAAACGAAGTTGAGAGGTCAACAATAACCTTCGTGTTCAATGCAGTTTAGTAGTGAAATCGCTAAAAATCGTAAATTTTAATTTTCTTAGTTTTAAATAAAACTACTTGGTCGATTTACATAATATTTGGAATATGAGAACTTTTGTAACGAGTACGTGTATCATACAGACTTTTCTGTATTTTCTTTAATTTTCATTGCCATCATAAGTGTCAATCTGAATAAGCACTCTCTATTCTATTTGCAATATTTACTTAACTGTATTGACATTTTCAAGTGCTGTAAGATTTCTATTTTTCTAACTATTTTAATATTATTTTGAACATTAAATTAAATTAAGATTATAAATGTGTACGTTTATTCTTAATGCCAATTTTTACGATAAGAAGCTTATTCTGACGGTGAAGCAGAATCGTGGCGTAAGTTTCACATGTTGCGAAGGAATATCCATTGGGACGCCCCACAGGGGTCAAGTAATAATGCAAGGTAAGGTAACGGAAAGAGAGAACAACTGGAAATAAGGATCGTTCTATTTCCTTCACAGTGAAGTTATCACCACGATTCGGTAAGTAAGATGTGTAGAAAAAAAAACCCAACTAGTAACTGGGGCTGTGCAGTCTGATCCCGAAGGTCTCTTAACGATATCGTAGAAGCACGAGACGAAAAGGAGAATTACGAGTAATAGGGACTTGTGTTAACCGATCGGCAGTAAATTGCTAACTGATATTGACTGATCCGAGACAAGCTTTTATAACAAAAGGTACGTGCCTCTCAACACTACCCCAATCCATATATTCATCATCGTTTATGCACTCGGATTTGGTTATCCTCCCCCTCATGTTGACACCGCCAACGTAAGTGATCCTCCTCTTAATTCTTAGTTTTTTTTTTTATTCATACATTTTTCAACTGAAAAATAACATTTTGTTATTTGCTTTAATGTATTAAGTTGGTAGAAAAAACGTAATATATATAAATTTACTGTCTATTTTTCAAATTATTATTATTTAAATATATAAATGGAGAAAACATTTCGGAAAATATATTCCTTTCATATACCATTTAACGGCGTCCGCTTCGTTCCACATTTAATCGATGCCTTGTTCAGTTCCAAGAGGCAATAGATTACCCCTATAAGGGAAGTTTTGCGTATAATTTTGAGGCAAGAGGTGCAAAGCACTTAAACCACACCTCGCCTGTATTAGCATTGCTCGAGTCCAGTGCCAAACGGAAATGCTAGACGACCAGAAACAATGTCGGGATTAATGGAGAGTACATTTTTTTACATAGGCATCACCACATTATCAAGGTGAAGAGGCCACTCAAGGATAAGGGTTAAAGAGTGTACAGTAGAAATTAGACAATATAGTAATCATTAGTAATGAAAATTTGGTAAATTTGATAACTTATATGGAACGGCTCATCAAGAACTTATTTACGTTAGACTTGAAGACAACCATATTGTAGTCAGCCGGAAAGCAGGAAAACGGAAGACAATTCCACAGGCGTGCAGTTCTAAGAAAGAGGCTTTGTTCATGGAATCTACGTTTAGGTTTAGGCACAGATAAAGAGTGGGGGAAATTATTGATAGTGTTTTCAGCTAGACGAGTGTTTATTGTGAAAGTTTAGCGAGGGGGACCATAGATTGAAGCTCAGTCGAACACTTTCCATGAAAATAACGATACATCAGAGACAAACTCGCAACATCTCTTTGGTGAGATAGAGGTTGCAAGGAAGAGACAAGGACATCTCCTACGAGGCTACGAAGTCTATTTTGAACTCTATCAAGGCAGGACAAGTCCTTTCTAGCAGCTCCTGCCCAGATGTGGCAACAGTATTCCATCCTTGGATGTACCTGGCTCTTATATAGATAGAGAATAGCATCAGCAGTGATATATCTACCGGATCGATAGAAAGATCCCACCATTTTTCCAGCGGCCTTGGCAACAGATTTGATGTACGTGTTCCATTTAAGATCAGGAGTAATGGTCAAGCCAAGAAGCTTGTCAAAACTTGAGGCCTCCTGAAGACGAGAGCCATTCATTTCAATTGATGCCAGATGTGGATCAGAATGTTGATGATGCAAAGAGAGAAGCTTGGTTTTAGATGCATTAAAAGTAACCAGCCACTCCTTACCCCATTGTACTACGTGCTCAAGATCAGAGGAGAGAGAATTGGAGAGAACTTGGTCGTTTACTGTATTAGATGTGCTACCATAAATGGTAGTGTCGTCAGCATAAATGTCTACAAATGATGTAAGGATGTGATTTGGAGATCATTAATGTAGATCAGGAAAAGAGTTGGGCCCAGGATAGACCCCTGAGAGACACCGGCATTAATACTGTGAGCTTCTGATTTTTGCCCATCAACTACTACTCTTATGACCCAATCAGAAAGAAATGATTTAATAATTGAGAAGACTTTTCCAGCAATACCATAGCTAGAGATCTTATGAAGTAAACCTTTATGCCATACCCTATCAAAGGCCTTTGATATGTCAAGAGCAATTGCCCTAGAAAGGTTGCCTCCGTCGAGAGATTTGCTAATCCTATGAGATATAACTGTAAGCACATCTGCTGTAGATCTAGCAGAACGGAAACCATATTGAGTGTCACTAAGAAGGTTATTTTTGTTGAGATGGTTGATTACTTCTGTATTTAACAGAGATTCCAGCAACTTACTCATGACGCACAGGAGACTTATTGGCCTGTACTGAGAGGGGGATGAGCGATCACCTGAATTCTTAAATACAAGGAATACTGATGAGATTTTCCAGGGAGATGGGAAACTATTCTCCTTAAGACAACGTTTAAACAGTTTTGTAAGTATGGGCGCTAGTTCAGGTTGTAGTTTTTTTAGTACTATAATTGGAATACCGTCAGGGCCAGTTGCTTTACTGGAATCAAGGTTTTGGATTAGCTTGGCAACATCACGTACAGATATACGTATATCACATAGCGTGTTTTCTGATACAGGAGGAAATATTGGGGGTTGGCGGCCTTGATCGCAAAGGGTAGAATTAGCTGCAAAGTTCTTGACAAAAAGTTTGGCTTTGTCTGATGCTGACGAGATTACCTCAGGTCCATTGATAATAGTTGGGATGGAGCACACGCTACTGTTCAGGATTCTGTTTGCTATTTGCCAAAACTGGTGGGAACCAAACCGCTGCTCAGCTACTTTATACTTGCAGCACCTAGAGTTCCCAAATGGTCACCCATTTTAGTACTGACCAGGCTCAGCGTTGCTTAACTTCGGTGATCTAGGTGCAACAGGTGTGCCAAAGTGAATTATGCTATATATTTATTAAATTTAATATAAATGCTATTGTTCTTGTGAAACGTTATCTGTGTTATTTTCTGCCTATATGAATTCTTCTGGGCAATATTTCTTGAGGAGTTTTCAACAAGGTATTTAAGCAATCTTTCTGTAATATTCCATCCTGTACTTCTGTAAATACACGCTCGTGTAAATATACTACCGGATTGTCTTTTTTGTATTCGGCCCTTCAAGGTGACGGAAATTATGTTATAATTCCAAGTTATTATGGACAAAACGTAAGTACAAGCAATTTTCTTGGTCGTGTGGACAAGCAATTTTTTTGGTCGTGTGGTAAAAGAAAGAATTTCCAACATTGACAATCCGTCTAGGAACAGTTACAGAAAAGACAGAGCAAACGGTGTTTATCATGGAGATTACTGTTCGAAATAGTCATACTGTGAATAGTAGTTAACGATAAAAGAAGATAAAGTAGTCAAGTTGTGGCAAAGAAAATCATATTTCTATCCAAACAAACACAAAATATCTATCTTTCTGTCTATCTATCTAACTAAAAACAGTCTACACACATATTTAGAGGAAATGTGAGTCAGAGGTTTCTTATATGTCGGTTTAGCAAAGCATACGCTCCAATCTATCTATCTATCTATCTATCTATCTATCTATCTACCTGTCTATCTATCTATGAATTTGTCTCTGTCTTTTGTCTTGTTTCTCTCTCTCTCTCTCTCTCTCTCTCTCTCTCTTTCTCTCTCTCTCTCTCTCTCTCTCTCTCTATATATATATATATATATATATATATATATATATATAATTTTATGTACGGACACAAATGTTGAAGAGATATACTATTTTATGAATGGATTTTCAGCATTTATGTCAACGCGACTAAATACGTGAGTAAAGCTATGTATTATGTTATCTCTACAATTATATAAATGCAATTTTGTCACTATGTATGTGAGTTCGTTCCTTATAGACTCCAAAACGGATGAACAGATTTTCTTGAAAATTTACAGAACTTTAGTGTATTATCTGGGAGTGATCTTAGTTACATTTTTGTCTCAGAATACCCTCGATAATTACCGATAAACGATTATCGAATCCGTTCTTGTAATTTATCTATCATTAATAAAGCCCTGTTGCTTGTGTCGTCGCTTAGCAACAATGATAGAACAACGGGCCGTGAAAATTCTACTGTGGGTAAGTTGATAGCGTGTTTTTTTTGTTTTCTTTTTTTTAGCATGACGTGGTCTGGAGGTTCAAACTCGGCATGCAAATTTCTTAATTTTTTTTTTCATTAACTGCAAAGAATTTTATATGACTTGAAAATTTACGTGTTTTTAGCAATGCAAAAGTAAATTATGTTTCTGTTTTTGAACGTCCATTGAACAAGCAGCTGATCCTGAAGAAATTCCAGAACGGTATACAAACATATTTAGGGAAAATGTGATTCAGAGGTTTCTTATATGTCGGTTTAACAACGCATAGGCCCCAACAACTAAGCACAAATAGTATGCCCGGAAACATAAGATAGGAAATTTGTCAACACAGTTGACTTATTTTAGAAACTATACAGCGACAACCACATAAATTCTTACAACGAATAGATAGTCGATGTTGATTTCTCATAGAAATCATGGATTCCCAAAACTTCGCCAAAATAGTTGGTTTTGAGCTGGTAAAATAGTTGCTCAGGGGAAAAATCAGAGAAACTGTAGTGTTGATGGCACATCGCATTCACCATGCGGGGCTCCGTTTATCAGTAAGTAAGTAGAACACATTTATTGCACACATAGACACACACATGCACACACAAACACGCACATACACACCCATATATATATATATATATATATATATGTGTGTGTGTGTGTGTGTGTGTGTGTGTGTGTGTGTGTGTGTAACCGAAATTTACTAAAATACTTATAGGATTACAAAAATAAATATTGGGTTTACCAAAGATACAGATCAAAATAAGCATAAAAACGGCATTAAAGCAACCCCCGAGCAAGGTCGGGTAATACTGGTTGTTAATATATAGTTATGCTAATTAAGCTACAAATAACTTTTCTACGTAAGGAATCGTGAACGACGATTCTCTACGATGAAATGTGGAAACCCCTGTTATATATACAATAATCCACTTGATCATATTATAATACGTATCAGGCGGTTCTAGGATGAGAATGAAGTTATCGTATTGGAACAACTTCTTTACTCTAATTATCTTGTTTTGTGTAACATTTGTGTTTCCATATTCGATAAGTTGGCAATACTGATTGTCACATGGATTGTAAAACTCATACAAAATCCTTACTGTAAAATATACACAGGGTGAGCCATACGTATATACTATCATTAATATATAATAAATGGGTAAGTGAAACAAAGGGTGTATAAATTGTATTAAAATGAACGTAAGTATGAACGACACCCTCTTACCCTCCTTAATACTTCTTTCTCATAGAACTGAGTTGCTAGTTTTGTCCACTCTATCGTTATTTTCATGGCAGGTGCCCGGCTGAGTTTTAATATATGACCCCTGCAAAACATTTACAATAACAAATTTTCTAGCTACAACAATTGTTTACTCACGTTACTTTTTCTCTGCGTGTGTCTCACACTAAACGAAATTTCTATTAGCAAATTTTGTTTCTCTTTAAAACTACCTATCCATTAAACAAAATATCTCGAGACTTCTTCCTAGCTGACTATTAAATTATCTTTTCAAGTTTGATGTGAACAAATTTTTGTTGAACCGTCCTCTTAAATTATCGGATTTTGTCAGACTTTCACAATAATCATCATTTATCACGATGTTGTTCACCACCTACCTGACACTCATTAGCTCATATCCTCGAGTGGCCTTTGGGCTTTGATAACTAATGACTTGTCGTAAAAATAAATATTAATATAAAACACATATAGTAAAAAGTCATTTTATTCTTTCTACTGAAATCGATACCATTTCAACGAGTTTTCTCACATTAATTCCACAATTAAACCATTTCTCTCCGAAAATGTACAAACATTTATTCTTGGAATATTTTCAAAAATATTTCTCGCTGGTGAACGAAGAAAGTGCTTGAATCAATACAACTGCATTGAACTAACAATTTATTTACTGAGGCATTGATTTAACGTTTACGATATTGTGTTATTCTCGTGGCGACACACACGCATCTAAAATCGACGATGATAAACGATAAACTCGGTCACAAGAGATTTAAACTGTAAATCAACCTTAGTATTCTTCGACGATAATCAATTGATACATTTTGATATTCATACTTTCGTAATTCATAATGTCCTGGGGTACACCGGGTGTGTAGCATTTAAGCTCGGTTGAATTTCGTTAGACGCAGTGTCAAAAATGAATTGGACACTGGAGACAATATTTCAGAAATTTACTCTGTGATATTTCTCTCTCTCAGTTACGAATTAATAATGCCTCAGTAATAATGTTCATTGTGCGATAATTTATTGATGTTTATTATAGGATTTGACTACGTGAAATGTTATACGCTTTAAGCATGGAGTTTTAGTGGAAAATGTCCACATGTAAAGTTCATTACAATAAGAAGAGGGTTGGCCTTTTGGTCAAGATCAAAGTGTAGTATCTGTTCCGGCAGATACTGCACTTAAGATAATTTGTACCAGTCAATGGAGGGGAAACCCTCTATACTGGGACAATTATTATTTTTGGTAACCAGAGTGCCCCCTTTTTGCCTACTTTAAGGGGAGCTGGTTTTTACCTCACATTAAAAACGGCCTTGTGCCTAATTTGCTCTGTGGGGGAGCAAATAAACACCATCTGTTCCGGCAGATGTTGCACTTAAGATAATTTGTACCAGTCAATGGAGGGGAAACCCTCTATACTGGGACAATTATTATTTTTGGTAACCAGAGTGCCCCCTTTTTGCCTACTTTAAGGGGAGCTGGTTTTTACCTCACATTAAAAACGGCCTTGTGCCTAATTTGCTCAGTGGGGGAGCAAATAAATACCATCTGTTCCGGCAGATGCCGCAAGCTATGACTAGCTATGACTAGCAAAGACCAGATGTGGGGGCAACCCCACATGCCTGACCATTAACCAGCTCCCATTTCCCACCTCTCGGGAGCTGGTCCCCTTTTTCCCTTCCCCCTCCCTTCACTCCTCACATTAAAAATCGGCCTTGTGCCTAATTTGCTCGGTGGGGGAGCAAATAAATACCATCTGTTCTTCAGATGCTGCACTTCCATTTCTTGTTCTCTTTCGGTGGAGGATCAGTCCTTCAAGACTGAGACAATTTTTTTTATTTTTGTACCTTTTCTCCACGTTAAAAAACGACCCTGGTGTCTAACTCTGTCCCGTGGGGAGGCATAGTAAATAGGTACAATAAGAAGAGGGTTATTCCAAAAGTAAGGCTTCCTATTTTGTAACTCCAAAGAGAAGACGTTCTTGGCCTTCTAATCAAGAAAAATGCTTCAAACTATTGGGTTCTAAGTAGGATGTCCCCATACTAAGAAAGGGTGAATGCGGTATTATGGTGAAAGAGGATAGTAGCTAATAGAATTAATTGTTTAATTCTGGAATGAGAACGATGACCAACGACCCCATTTCTGCCCTCTTTTTGAGTTCGCCTTGTGCCTAAATTTGTTTTTTATGTTGAAATTACATTATATTTTTGGCCTGAATAAAAAATTTAATTTCTTAAAGTGTAGTATCTGTTCTTCAGATGCTGCACTTCACTTTCTTGTTCACTCTCAGTTGAGGAGAAATCCCTCACGACTGAGACAATCTTTATTTTTGTTCTTTTTTCTTCACGTTAAAAAACGACCCTGGTGTCTAACTTCGTTCCATTATAAATAGGAACCCAAAACCAAAAATAAACTTTAAAAATTTTTTGTGCTTTAGAGACTACTTTTCTTCACCATTCTCAACCCAATTTGCCAGTCTCTTTTGATGCATCGGTCGTAAATGTTTGAAGAGCGTTTTGTCACTCACATCTCTGTTGACGCTCTCCTGTGTTGACATCAACTGCATCGGATTCGGAAATATTCCACGGGCGTTTGGTCAGTGTATATCGGTTCATTTTTTTCTGCATGGAGGAATTCAATAGCGCAGCTTTGTTTACGGTGCACGTTTATTACAAGGGTTGATTTCTTCCCACCGTCAATATCTGCAATAGAAACATGGAATTTTCAGATTACGAATGTATGAGTTCAGTCATCATAACAATGCAATTTGCAATTCCCTCTGATACATACAAACAGAATTTTTGAATAAGAGACATTACATGTCGAATATCACTCGTTGTTTTATCGATAAACGTAAAATTATTTTTACTTTTATGTTTAAAAGTTTTTTTGTTTTTTTCTTATCGGGATTGATAATTCCAATTATTGGGAATATTGACTAATATTTCTCATTATTTCATGACGTTTCAAGAAGATCAAAGGTTACATCGGTTGAGACGTTGTGAATATAACAAACAATATAAATAATAATAACCTGAACAATATATATATATATATATATACACACATTTATATATATATATATATATATATATATATATATATATATATATATATATATATATATATATATATATATATATACAGGGTGTTTCAAAAGTCTTGGGAACATAAAGATTTTTAATAACTCAAAAACTATTAGGAGTTAAAAAATGAAATTGGTACCGTTGGAAAGGTTAAAGTTTCAAGTTTTGTGGGGAATCTTCAAACTTGCTCAATATGACCACCATTCGTCACACGGCAGACATCTAGTCGATAGTCCATTTCCTGCCAAACGCGTTCCAGCATCTTGACGTCAATGGTTCCCACAACTGCCGTTATTCGAGCCTTTAGTTCGTCAATATCTCTTGGAAGGGGCGGCACATAGACTTGTTGCTTGACAAAGCCCCAAAGGAAAAAGTCACACTCAGTACCCCATATGCGAGTGCTATGCTTGTCATTCAGATAGAAGGTCGCCTCATCGCTTAAAACAAGCCGGTCATCAAAGCCGTTATCTTCCAACTTCTCTTGCATTGCAATGCAAAAGTCACGGCGAAGTGGCTTATCAGTGTCCTTCAACTTTTGGACCAACTTGAGCTTGTAAGGTACCATTTGCAGTCGTTTCCTTAAGACACACCAGACAGTTGCTGGAGCAAGCTGAAGTCCCCTGCTGGCTCTTCTCACTGATTTACGGGGGCTCTGCTGAAAGGCTTCCGGACTTGCTCAACTGCATCTTCTGAAGTTGAAGGGCGACCTGGTCGCTTACTTGGGCACAAACACCTATCTTTCACAAATTTAGCATGCCATCTGACAATGGGTTTCCTTTCAGGGACTTCTTTTTTAAATTTCCTGCGAAATGCACGCTGAACACATGTCCACGATTCAGTCTTTGCAAATTGGAGGACGCAAAACGCCTTGTCTTGTTTAGAGAACGCCATTACTGCACATGGAAAGATAAGACGAAAATCATTAGTATGACCAAAAACTTGATTAAGCAAGTTTTAAAATGACACCAGTTTCATTTTTCTACCTGGAATAGTTCATGAGATATACGCATTTGTAATGTTCCCAAGACTTTTGAAACACCCTGTATATATATATAAATTATACATCGGTTTTCGAAGAGTGTAAAAGATACCTACATTAAATTTACGTATTATTTTTGTTATACAATTATTCAATTAGAGGCTGCAAAAATATTACTAGAAAGAATTGCATGAAAATGATGATAAAAAATCTATAGATGACGTGTTCGTCATAAATATATACTTATCGTTTAATATAATACTGTGAAAATCTATATATGGCGAGTAAGGTACATATAAGTGTTTCTACTCAAGCAGATATTCACCAAGCATTCAGTTCGACTGTTGTATTATTGTTATACATTCGGGTACTCTTCTTAAATATATTTTAAAATTTATACATAGACCTCCTAACGTACTGAGCATTGTGGAAATAAATCCCGAATATATATATATATATATATATATATATATATATATATATATATATATATGTGTGTGTATGTGTGTGTGTGTATTGGATACTCTTGTATTAACATCGTTATACTTCATTGGTTACCTAACCTTTGGAAAACAACAACCTGAATATGTATATATATATATATATATATATATATATATATATATATATATATATATATAATTTAGACACAAACCCACAAACACACACACACATATATTATATATATATATATATATATATATATATATATATAATATTTTACTTGTTTACCATTTTACTACAGTCGAAATTCTTAAAATGCTAAGTTGCCCATTCAAAGGGCGAACACTTTATTCCTATATCGGATGCATGAATATTCGAATATTCCATTACAGTACTATTTTGCCTCTCAAAATGTAAGTTAATAAACAAACAAATATTAATTTTCTTCTCGCTTATTGACTAGTTAACTACATTTATATATATATATATATATATATATATATATATATATATATACCACCAAGAAATGGTCAGGTTAAAGAATACCCTGCGTCGTAACACTTACCCTGATAGCATACTATCCACCATACGTGTTAATAATATAAGAGAGAAGAATGAAACCCTAAAACCTCCAACAGTCTGCCTACCATACATACGAGGCATCTCCGAAAAGATTCAGAGAATATGTACCCTCTACAACATCAGAACGGTATTCAAGAGCGAGTCAACACTCAGACGAAACCTGGTACGAGTGAAGCCCCGCATGGAGGAGAACATGACCAAGAACTGTATATACTCCATCCTATGCAGTTACAGAAAGGTTTATAAGGGTGAAACATGCCGCCCCCTTAAAGTAAGGCTGGAAGAACACCGAAAAGCGGTAACTAAAGGGGAGACGGAAAAATCGGGTATAGCTAACCATGTCTGGATGGAGAGGGGGGAACATCGCCCCTATAGGATGAAGTAAAAATAATAAACAGAGAGACCCACTGGAAAGTGGGAAACTTAAAGAAACAGCTCACATGCTCGGGCATAACAACCTACTGAGCAAACAAAGCATAGAGCTGAATGCAATTTGGACACCTCTGATAGAGAGAGAAAACCTTGAATAACAACATAGGTTTAACATTAACAAAAACCAACAAGGAATTGTCCTAGTGATATATGGCCGAGTGGTCCTAGACAATGTATAAAGCTTACAGTTACCCAAAGGTGCTGAGTTCAATCCTGAACGAAGGCAGTGAAAAGTAACATTCAAAACAGAGAATCAGCAACTATGTTCTGGAGTCCGAACACGGTACCCCCGTAATAATAATCCTAACAAACGGTTTCCCAGTTCAATATAAAACACGTGATGAAGGCCGGAGGGGGGGGGGCAAACGGCCGACACGTTGTGACTATAAGAATCAAGATGAGGAAGTCAGTCCGGCAATCTCAATCAATATATATTACTGGATTCCAGGGTGAGAAATTATCTTGTATGGTGAAGTATTCAGCTTAGTATTGTTACTATAGGCAACATCCCTTAGAGAAGGACATTACTATTAGTATAAGCCAGTGCAGATGTACGTTAAGTTAGTAAACAAACAAATATAAATTTTCTTCTCACTTTTTGACTAGTTAACTTCATTTATATATATATATATATATATATATATATATATATATCCACTGACATATGTTTCGTCGTCCAAAGTGGCTGAATCTAGCGAGATTCGAAATCGGCACCTCGTGATAAGAAGCCTAAACCTTTACCACGCGGCTAACCTCGCCGGACTACTAAATGTATCATTTTACGTAGATGTTTTTATTTGTTTTTGTAAGCGATAGTTTCTGGAATGAATTCATGTATTTATTCGAAACAATAATCGCTAAAGTGGTACAAGCTCGTGCATTTTTTACCTAAATGCTTGTTGGGAATAATTTCGCCATTGACCAATCTCGTACTCCCTTTAATGGGGAGCGGCATATATATTATTTTAAAATATAATTATCGCTAACAAACAAAAAATAAAAATATCTACGTAAAAGTGATACATGTAGTAGTCCGGTGATGTAGAGGTTTAGGCTTCTTATTACGTGGTAGAGGTTTAGGCTTCTTATTATTCGAATCTCGCTAGATTCAGCCACTCTGATGAGTCGTGGACGACGAAACACGTGTCAGTGGATAATTATATTTTAAAAATAATATATATGCCGTTCCCTATTAAAGGGGGTACTAGATTGGTCAATGGGAAAATTATTCCCAACAAGCATTTAGGTAAAAATGCACTTTCGTATAAATACTTGAATTCATTCAAGAAAGTATCGCTAACAAAAACAAATAAAACATATATATATATATATGGTCTTGGCCTTCAGTCTTGCAATGTTGGATACTTTTCCGTCGGAACACGTGCGAGTGAAGACACCTTCTTCGATTTTTAATGAATCAGCATTAGGACGGTTGTCAGAGATGGGGTGAACAGCGTTGGGGCCAGTACACACCCTTGTTTGGTGCCATGGTTTACTTCCAAGAGTTCGTTTTCTAGGTTCCCTACTAAAACTCTCCTTTTTGCTCCTTCGTGAAATTGTTTGATAATTCCCATGAAGTGACCGGGGCATCCGAAAACTCTAAGGACCTACCACATACTTTTTCGGTCAACCACATCAAATGATTTGCGGAAATCTACAAAGACTATATAGGGCTCCTGGTACTGTTCAATTACTTTTTCTTGGATCTGTCGTAGGCTGAATATCATATCCATTGTAAATCTTTCACGCTTGAATCCGCACTGTGATTCGGTTAGGACCGTTTCCGCCAGTCTTGCTAGCCGAGCTTGTACCGCTTTAGCGATTATTTTCCCCGCAATAGTCAGCAAGGATATACCTCGGTAATTGCTGCAGTCCTTGTGGTCACCTTTGTTTTTATAGATTGGGATGATCATGACATCTTCGTATTTTTATGGCAGCGTTCCTTGTTGCCATCATTTTGCTATTATTTGGTAAAATTTTCTTATGAGTTATTCTCCGCCGAAGTTGTATACGTCGGCTGGTATACCGCTAATTTCTGGGGAGTTGTTCATTTTAGTTTTGTTAATCGCTTCCCTTACTTCCCCAAGAGTTGGTGTCATTCGGGTCCATCTGTTTGCGGAAGACTATTATGTGGCTTAAGATCTCCTCATCCGTATTGGAGTCTACGTTTAATAGGGTTCTGAAGTACTCCTGCAATCTGTTTTGGTTGGGCCAGCGTAGCGTTTCCATCTTCTGATAATAGGGTGCTAGTCATCTGGGCTCTGAGTCCCTAAACCTCCTTCAGTGACCTGAAGAAACCTGCAAAATTGTTTTTCTCCCATTGCTTTTGCATATCTTTAGCCTTTTCCAGCCACCAGGTGTTTTATATTTCTCTTAGCTTTTTCTGAACTTTTTCTCTTACTTTTTTTCAGGTTCTTCTGGTTTGCTCTACTCGGGTTACTTAGTTTTGATTTTAACGCTCGGTTTCTTTCATCTATTGCATCTCTAATTTCTTGGTCATTCTCGGTGAACCAGTTCGCATCCCACGTCTTTGTGTAGCCAAGTACATCTACCGCGGGGAATACAGACCTGCTTAGCGAGTCTCACGTTTGACCCGGTGAATCTGAATCAGCAGTGATTTCTTCCAATGCTGAGTTGATTGCCAGCTTTGACATGTCTAGCCATATCTTGCGCTTTGTTGTCTCCCTGCTGTACGCAGGTTTTATGGTGAACTTGGGAGTAGTCTTGATTAGGTAGTGGTCTGTATGGCAATCTGGTCCTCGTATAGCTCTTGTGTTCATGGCATTTATGAGGTCCTTCCTTTTTGTGATAATATAGTCCAAGAGATAGGGTCCCTTTGACCTGGGATGTTCCCAGAAGTAGTAATGGTTATCCGAATGTTGGAAGTAAGTGTTCGTAATTTTCATGACAAACTGTGTGCACAAACAGAGCAGCAAGTCTTCATTTAAATTGGAATCTCCCTTTTCAAACTTTCCGAGAACAGGGTTCCATGTATTGTAGTCATGGTCAAATTTGGCATTGAAGTCACCGAGGAGGACTAGCTTATCCACAGCAGAGGTGTTTGCTATGGTATCTTTTGGCTGAGGGTAAAAAAAAACCCTCCTTTTTTTCGTCTGGTTATGTTATTATCGGTGCGTAGACGTTGATGATGGTGATGTTACGGTTATGGGAAGTGGTGATTCACAGTGTTATTATCCTTTCAGAGATTTCACTAGGGCTCTCTGTGAGTCTGTTGACAAGGTCATTTTTGATCGCAAAAGCGATTCCAGCTCTTTTGGGTTGATTCTTAGGACAGACCTTCCAGAGGTAGATTCTTTCTATTTCACTCAGTTCGCCCTCCCGACTGCAGCAATGTCGATATTTCGTTCTTCTATGTCGTCTGTTACCCGAGTCTCTATCGAGCATGGCTCTGAGTTCCATGTAGCGATGTTGAAGTCTTGGGTGTTGTTATTTCTTTCTCTGTTATTACCACTGGACTGGAGATTCACTGCCCGCGGTTTGACAGTCAGATAGTGTTTGGATGAGCTTTGTTTACCTCACCTTTTATAGAGGCGTCCCCTTCCATAGCAAGCAGTGCTATCCCTGTAGAGGGCCGCTTGATCATCCGTGCAGCTGCTTCAGGTTATCGGCGTCCACTCGGTACACCTGCGACCATTACATACGGCAGCTTATTCGCAGTAGCTCCCAGCTCCCACACCTGCTACCGTTATCCTCACTCCATCGCCACAGGACGTTCAA
This sequence comes from Euprymna scolopes, assembly GCF_053919585.1. Classification (NCBI taxonomy): domain Eukaryota; kingdom Metazoa; phylum Mollusca; class Cephalopoda; order Sepiida; family Sepiolidae; genus Euprymna; species Euprymna scolopes. Next base: position 80,917,325 of record NC_136508.1, on the reverse strand, counting down.
CCTTGGCTCCTAACTCGCTTGGGTCAGTTTAGGTGTAGTATTTGTTACGCATCAGATAGACACCCTCTGAACCTCCAATGCTCATATCCAGTGGCATGACCCCGTGACGACTGGCAGCAGAGGAGGCCGAAGCTTCTGACCAAAAGTAATCTCAGTCAGGTAGTCGCCCTATCGTGTTCGCTGATACACCTTTTCTTACTGGATGAGATTCCATAGCCTTTTCTTTAAAGAAAACAGTAAGGCAACAGTAGGATTTGAAGTTTCTATCTCTTAGCTTTTTGCCGTGATAAGACACATAAGTCAGTGGCGTTGGATTTTGGGGTTGTCCCCCCTAGTCTTCACCCAACCAAGGGCACCCACAAGACCGTGGGGTAGTGGTTGGTAGTGTACCAGGGCGTGTTCACACAACGGTGAGCCGAAACACACTACCTCTGGGACCCTCTACTACTAGATACCCTATAGGTTTAGCCAATGGCCGCAAGGCACCCAGTTATCGTGTGTGGCCAACATGGAGGCACTGTAGGAGTCTTGATGATGGAGAAGCTATGTACTGGTAGGGGAGACTTAGGTGTCGCTGCTTCTCTTTCACTGTGTGGTAATCCAGCAGTGTTAGCTGGAGAAGGCATGCAATCATGAACTTAACACCAACTTATAGCTAACACACTAGGCGCCTCACACACCCCTGTCGGATTAAGAATCGAAAAACACCCACATAATTAGTAAAATGTAAAATTAACATTTCATAAATGAATTATTCTCCTATCTATGACGAAATAATTATTGTTTTAATGTTAATCAAGCGAACCCCATTAAATTCCATTTTAACATTTCGCTAAAACTTAATAAAAAACTATGATAATATTAATCAACATAACACCTACATTTTATCTTTGAAATCAGCAAACAATTATTAAGCGAATAAACCATGAATTCAGATGCAGACTAACTATTTTACATCGCATTCCCGACAAAATGTAAACATATTATCGATATTAAAAGCATGCATTTATTACACTTCTTCAGTTTTGCACCAGTTCTTTCAGTTTCTTTTCAATCGGAAAGAACTGAATAAAAACCCACCAGGTAAAAGTCCAGGTTTCGTCTTGTTGTTCACATAATTAAAATTAATTGTTATTTCATTTTTCATTTCATAAGTATAGATTATTATTTTATTGGAAGTTAAAAAATTGAGTACGTTTATCGTCATCATTACTATCATCAATAAAAAGTTAAGTTAATATATTTTATAAGAATCGTTTTAGAATCTGAAATTAGGTTAAAATATTCCGATTTCGAAACCGATATCGATTCCTAAACCGATTCTGATTTCGAAAATTACTCATCCTACGGAAAGAATATTTTGCTTTGAAAAATTGTTGATTATAAGTATTCATATGGACTCAGTTCTGTTTGATATTTGTTGAATATTACGAAAATATGAAAATAAATATGTAACTATATATATATTTGACTCCCTTAAATCTCCTTCAATTATACATGGATACACGCAAATATGCATATGTGTGTATATAATAAACTTCGCAATTAATATAAACTCTAAGATGATGAAAAGAATGTTAACTGAAACAAGCAAATTTTCTTTCATTCTAAAAATGGAAATACGATGTGTTTATATTAATTAAATATGCAATCATATCATTTTCTCCGTTTAGTATTTTTATTAGGTAACTTCAAAGTGAAATACAACTTATTAATAAAACAACTTAACTTTTTATTCGATGTCAATGGAGTTTTAGTACTTTTTCATTAATTACTTTTCTGATTATATTTTTATTACAAGCCATTTAAAGAATAGTTTTGAAACTGTCATGCCCTGACGAATTTTCTTGAAGAAACTCTCCATAAAAAAATACTCAAAATATTTCGTAGTTATAAAAAATTATATTTTGCTTACAATAACTGATGCATATATACAACACTTATTTCAGTCATCTAAAAAGCGAAGAGTTTCAAAATAATACACAATTTTCAGCAATGAACATAACCTCTCTGTACTTTTACACACTCGATGGTCAGTGGTTGCCTCTTTTGTCCCGGGTCCGGTGAATTTATCAGCAGGGAACACAATCACTGTTCTTTTAGCATTCGCACGAACCAGTCTATATAAGGCCAAGTACCCTAGACATCACCCTCTTTTCACACTTTGGACTCTTTCTCATCCTAGATATCGAATGGATCTATAGTGACAGAAGATCAAAAAGACAGCCGCTGGACAACTCACTCTTTCTATATTTTCTTATTACCTACTACATTGGGCAAAACGCAGAGACGAGATTTCGAAGTTTACGTGGCAGTACTAAGGCAGAAGCCCCTAGAAGGCAGTTATCAGACAATATTTTCCATACATTTTCTTGTAAAGTGATGTATAATCCCACTAATTCTGTGGAGTAATTATTTCTGCAGTATACGTTTCTTATTTTTTTCACCTGATCGACGGCTTCATGAATTCGCCAACTGCAACACCAGTATAATCACGTTAACACATAGCTTTTTTAATAGCTTTTTAATAGATCGCGCAGATAAGCAACGTTAAGCATAGTTTGTGCCAGATGAGTGACTATTTGGGAATACTAGATGATGTATGTAGTTTGGTATACGAGTATATATAATCCTCAGGAAGATGAACGCCCTTAACTTGAACAGGTCCAGGTCACCCTCATCCCAGGTGTAACAAGTGTGAACACTCTTCATATATCTGGAATGTTACTGTATACGGAATTCCTGAGCTGTGATGAATGCAATACAGCTAGAGAAAGGGGGTGTGTTGAAAACATAAACTGGACTGGAGAGAGAGAGAGAGAGAGAGAGAGAGCGCGCTCTGTAGATGATGCCACAAACAAAATATTCGCTGCTGATTTAGTATCCCAACACGGAAGTAGTAACACATTGATAATTTTCATGAGAACATGTTCATGCCCAATTTTGTTTAATCGGAAATGGCGAAATTAAAAATTCCATGCATAGGGGTAAAAAACGAACATGGGAAACCTGTAGGTTTATAAACCTTAGGATCCTTTAGCTTTTAAGGCATTTCATCATTCTATCCGGAAACTATTTCAATGTGTTTGTCACGCGCCGTTAACAAAAGTCGAGAAGAAAATCTCCATAATAAAGTGGATTGGGAGGTAGGATCTTGATTGAGCATTTCATGACATAGTATAACATAAATGTTGAGGTCAATTATAACGCTGTATCTTGGTCCTTTTCTCGACTTGACGTGAAGTCGGACAGGCCCGATCCGATCAATCCTCTAGTTGCATCGTCGCCTAATATATATAAGTTCATTCCAAACGTGTTATTCAATCTAATTCTCTTAAATGCCAAAATCATTTTTCTCACAGATAGAAACTAGACAGTGATGACTGAACGTCAATCACATTATAAACAAATAAGACCACCATCAAAGAATAATGTTTCATTTGATTTTTTATTTTCCAAAAAGAATGTTCCCACTCTCACTGTAAAAATGTCTTATAAGAGTATTATTTCCCAAGAAGAATGTTTACAAAGGTTGATATTTCCTAGGAGTAATGCTCTTCCAGGTGTAATGTTTTCTTTAATTAAGAAGTTCTACAATCAATGTTTTCTGAGCGGAATATTCTCACTCTCACAATTAAATGTTCTTTTAAGAGTAATATATTTTAGGAGTATTGTGTTTCAAAGATGTGAAATAATTATCCTTCCTATATAATTCTCTGTCAAATAGAATCATATAGGTACTACAATTATTTTATATGTTTAACATTATTTAAAACAGGCAAAACTAAATATCTTATTCGTTTCAAAATTAGTTGTCATATTTATATACACTGCTCTTATTCTTTCTCTCAAAAAGTTGTCACTATCACTTCAACTGTTAGTAGGTATCTGCGGAGATTATACCGACATTCTGAGTGTTTCACTTTCGTTTGGAGATTAAATCCCCCATATTATTTATATTGCTCTAAAAGAATGAATTTTCCTAATTGGCCCTCCGACAAAAGTAGGGTGGGCCCGCAAATTCACCCTTGTCCATTCGCCCGTTCGTCTGTCCACACTTTTCTCAATAACTACGCCTTGGAATTTTTTGAAATTTCTCACAAACATTAAACATGATATAAGTAAAAAAAAAAATAATAGAACGGATTTTCCGGGAATACTCCGGTTGCACCCCCCTAGTGATGCTTTTTAGGGTTAAAATGGCTGAAATTGACACATTTTGTGTTTATTAAAAAAAACTGATGGTTTGGATTTTTATAAAACTTTCTGAAAAGTTGTAACTAACTGATTTCTATATAATTTTATTTGTCTATACTTAGCGATAACTCTTGGCTGTGCTCCAGGGGCTTTTTAGGGCTAATAAAAACATTCCATTTTGGGGACTATTTTACCATGTTGTCCCAAATTTTTTGTGTATATCTATTTAGCAGTTTTGCATGGTGTTGATCTCAAATTTAAATATGTTAAGGCCTTGGGGCTAAATTTGAGAGGCGCGCAACTGATTGACTTAGTCATTTCTTTTTTTTAAATGGTACAGAACTCAAATTTACATATGTTAAGGTCTAAAACTGCGCCGTTTGTTCATTTTCACAAGGATTTCACGTCCACTTGGGGACTTCTGGGACAAAATGGGGGGAGGCAAATGCTTAACTTAGTCATTTTTTATGCCTCGTCCAATGTGCACTCGCGGGAGATCATGCATGCTCCACTTGTTTTTTTTTATTCAATTAGTTTATAAACTATTTCAGGAATGTCTTATATTCAACATTAATATCCTCAATCTAATGACATTTTGTTTTCTTATGGAGAAAAAAAAAACGAAAGTGAAACTTAGCACAAATGCATTGAAGTGTTTTGTTTTTCTCGTAGCACACTTTCTGAGATAGAGGCTCATTATTATTATTATTCCGGAATGTTAGGAAAAGGAATCTGTGGATGCGAGTAAAGAGCAGAACCTGGGTGCTCCATTACATTCAAACCTTTGACGAATCATTGGGACCCTCCTCGATGCTCAACTCGTCATCTTCTAGTAGTGTTTACCGATGGAATGTGTTTTTCTTTCCCGGCAAGTGGAAAGCCCCGCGGCCGCCTCAAGTGTTATGAAAACAGAACACATAAATGGCTGATTCGCTTCGGAGCGTCCAACTGACAAGAGTTTTTTTATGCAAAACAGACAGACGGCTTTTCTCTTCGCTTTCTATCTCCCAATCCACTTTATTCTGGAGATTTTCCTCTCGACTTTTGTACCGACTTGTGTTAGCGGCGCGTGACAAACACATTGAAATAGTTTCCGGATAGAATGATGAAATGCCTTAAAAGCTAAAACGATTTCTGAATCTGTAAACATACTCAGAAAAGATACACGAATTATCACTGACTCTATATGTTTACATATAACAAAATTCTAGTAATAGTGAGAAATGCCCTTCAACATCTTCCACGACGACCCAAATTCGTTGACTTTTACAGGATAACTGTATGGTAAATATGTAGTCAAATTAACATTTATTAAGTGGCTACTAGCACGTCGCCCGCCATTGGCCGGTCGAAAATACTAATATTCTATTTTAATACATGCAGGTTTCTTATTTATTTTTATAAAGTCAATTCTCTATTGATTATAATCTAATATGTAGTAATTATTTTAAAAGTTATAAAAACTGCGACCTGAGTACCATTCGGTAAAATCGAAATCGGAATGTGTAGTCCTCCAGCCGCAGTAAGTAATTAATTACTGCTTATTTTTCAAAGGAATATGCAAATTAGTTTACCTTTATGTAGTCGCTCGCATATCCATGACTGAGTATATTAAAAAGTTCGTTTTAATAATTTAAAAATAGAAAAACTAAGATCTGGCCTTCGAGCTAAATCCAAGTGTAGTAACGTTTCCGATGCGACACGTAAGTTAATTTGTCCTCAGTCAAAGGATGGGTAACCCTTTCTCTACATTAAAAATGACCTTGTGTCACATTTTGCTTTCGTAAGGAAGTAAATAATTGCCAATGGAAAAAGTAGGTTTTAATGAGTTTATTTAAATTATGTATAAAAATCACGAAAAAAGATAAAAGAATCTATTGGTGCCTTGATATTGAATTAATGTTTTGCCAAATGAAAATGTGCTTAAAGAAATTCTATACATAATGGTATGGACTTTCATAAAGAATTCACACGCACAAACTAATAGGTGTTTAACATGAAATAGAAAAGTAGTGATAAACCTTACCCAAGAATCAAAATCCTACAAAGTTTTTAATAATGATAGGTTAAACATCTACTATATGAAAGGCAGCTTTTTTATGCATGTATGCATGTGCATACGCACACACATATACATACATATATGTATATATGTATATATGTATATATATATATATATATATATGTATGTATATATATATGATGTTCCCTATCTTAGGTTGAGCATATTGAGACGTGATACATAATTACCATTAAGCGAATTATTCGGATGATATCAAAACATCGTCAATTCACTGCGGTTAAGCATAATGGTTAGAAACTTTCACTGTCATACGGGCGGTTAGGTTTCGATCCTAGCTGGAGGTAGTTGTCTGTCTAGCCCTACTGATGAGCTGTGATACAGCGAAACAGTACTGTATGTGGATATTTATATATATATATATATATATATATATATATATAGGCATGTATGTGTGTATGTTGGTATGTGTGAACAGCTGAAAGTAAACACTTACACACACACAAATAAAACAGCCTAACACGTGTATACTGTTCAACGGTGTTGCCATGGATTAATAACAACTTAAAAGTTAAGGAAATGTATTCATTTTGGCGGTAATTTCGTGAAAGTTTTCGTCAAAGATTTCGTTTTTAAGCCATTTTCAATGTCATTATTTACGACATTGGAAAGAAACTGTGGACTCATTTCGAGATAAATCTATTATATAAAAGAAAATCTGTCTGTGTGTGTGTATGTCGAGCTTCTAAGGAATGAATATACTGAAGAAGACAGAACCGGTTAGAGAGGAGGGTGTAGAGGCATAACGAGAAAGAGAGACGGACAGAAAAAAACAAAGATAGAAGTTTTAATATAAATATATAACACTTTTGGGGCGGGCAAAACTTGGTAGCCCTGCTAGTAATATACTGCAAGTACACGCAAACAAGCATACACACCCACGCTTAAAATGTTAATAAATAAGCTAGTGTATAATAACTCCAGAGTTTATTAAAGAGTCTATTGAATAAAACAGCGTTACTTATTAAAACATAGGTTACTAATATTATACTAACTGTAAATTAACAAATTACCTATATATAATAGATTAATGAATGTTTAGAAACATTTATTTTAAGAATACATTTACATATATTAAGTAAATATATCTTAAGCTCCAGTAATATGTACACTATTGAGCAATTAATTCCATGTTCCCACACGAAAGTTCTAGAGCAAACACCACTTTCCTTAATGATTTACTTCTAGTTGCGCAGCTGCTATTGCCCAAAGCAACATGCATACTGTAAATTTATTCAGTACAAGTTCAGTACAAACAGGATTTTTTTTTTATAGAAGCTAGAAATAATTGTAAGAATAAATAGCGACAGCTAAGAGAGAAACAACCAGAAAAAAAACATTTAAGCGCAGAAATTAGGAAGTCGTGATTTCTGGAAAATCTACAACAGTGTAATAAATAATAGGCAATCAACAATTCCTCCATTTTCTAAAAAGTATAAGGTTGTTTTCACGGCAACCGAGAAAGCTAACATGCTTGCCCATCAGTTTGCCTCGAACTGTACTGTGGGCCCAGCAAACCAATCCCTCCCTGATTTTCCTTTGTTGACAAAAACTACACTAGATCTTAAAATCACCCCTTCTCAAGTATATGATATAATAAAAAAACCTAGACATTTCAAAAGCATGTAGACCTAATCTCATCCCGGCTGTACTATTACAAAAATGCTCTAGTTCTCTCCAAAGTCTTCAACAGTTTATGGAGTATTGGTGTCACCCATGTATGGAGTATTGGTGTCACCCATGTATGGAGTATTGGTGTCACATTTGGGCTGGCGAATCTGCTACTAGTCCCTTCACTCCTGGACAGGATTCAAAAGAGAGTCGCCAACCTGATAGGTCCTTAACTGTTATTTAAGCTTCAGCCCCTGTCCCATCGACGAAATGTTGCATCCCTCTGCTTGTTTACAAGTATTTTAATGGTGAATGCTTAGACAAAATACAAGCTTGACTAGAAGCAAAGCCCTACCCCTACACAGTAGTGATCCCTAGATGTAAGAAGGCCTTATACTCTAATAATTTCTTCCCCAGAACTGCTAGATTTTGGAATTCCCTTCCGGATTCCTGCTTCCTCAACTGTACTGACATACAGAAGTTTAAGTGTAATGTAAATAGAGATCTTGCTGGTCAACTCCCTACATAGTATCATTTCAACTTATGTCCCTGATAGTAGGGCCCTACACCAAAGTGGCAATGTACCTTGTTTAGGGTCAAAATGTAATAAAACTGATCCAACTTCAGTGTGGTTTTATTGGAATGTAACTAATATTCAATTAGCTGAAATGTTTTTCATTTTTTTAATGCCATCTATTCGATCTACTTAAGATCGTTTTATAATCTTATTCTTCAAATCTTGTATTTGGCGTAGCGATTTTTTTATGTCACTTTGTAATAAGCATCAGAGCAGAGGTGTTGTTACACTTTTATATGCATGAAATATATATATATATATATATATATTTGTAATCATCGACATACAGTCCTGTTTCGTTGTATCACACCTCATCAGTGCCGTTAGACTAGCATCTCTCCCAAGCCAAGGATTGAACCTAGAACCGTCGTGTTGACAGTCGGCAGTTCTCCCACTCGACCATGGAGGCGACGCCCGTAAATAACTCGTCGGAATGTCTATTTAAATAGACACCTGCCACCACTTTTATAGTGCTCAAATCGTCTGTTTATATATATATATATATATATATATATATATATATGTGTGTGTGTGTGTGTGTGTGTGTGTGTGTGTGTTATAGTTTATACTATAGAGAAAATTCGATTAGTAATATATACTGGTAGTTTAGGAAGCTGTCCACATTGCCATCTTCAGTCTGCAAAAATTAGGCTTAATTGCTCTGGAGACTCTGTAGTACATAATGGGACAGATTCTTACATTTTATGAAAGCGCCGATATCGATACTAATCGAATTTCATTTAAGAGAGAGAGAGAGAGAGAGAGGGAGAGAGAGAGGGTTGAGAGAGAGAGAGGAACTGAACAATTTATTTATCAAAAATGGTCCTCCATATATGAATTCCGGAACTGAGGCACATGAAGAGAATAGAATGTCCGTGTAAAAATAAGTAGTAAAATTAATTTCCAGAGCAAAACAGTTTTGCCCCACTTTTACAAAGATTAAAATCAAGCTTTAAGTATACTATGTTATACCTTGAGGCAGTTTTATAAGTTGGCCTTAATTCATTTTAGGATTTTGTATGTTTGCAAATGTCTATAATTTTAGGTAAACGGATTCTATAGAATTTGAATTAATGACTCCGACAACACCAAAGACAGTCTGATCGCCTCCGACTATTCGCTGAGCTCCCGCCGGAGCTTGTAGAAAAGGCATAATCCCGTCGGAGATTGTGGAAAAGGCATACTCTCAGTTGCAAACCCGTATCGAGGCGGTGATTGAGGCTGAAGGCGGCTACATTAATAGATATCAGTCTGTCACCTGAATTAATTTTTATCTATAAAAGTTTTGAAATAAAGCTGTAGTGTTGTTTACTTTAGGGCAACAATTTTATCGTTCAACCCTGTATAAATGAGGCATTTTGTCTGTGTGTGTGTGTGTGTGTGTGTGTGTGTGTCCGTGAGTCGCATCTTTGTAACGATAAGAAGTACATTTTAATATCGAGATTTTTAATTTCTTTTAGAAAAAATATTGCATTAATACTAACATAAAGCATATGTTTAATACTAACATAAAGCATATGTCATTACGGGAAATCGCAACAGGCTTATTTTCTACAAAATGAGAAAATGAGTTATTTAGATTTCTTTATAAACAGATCCTAAAACATTAGCATAAACATTATAGCTTTAACATGATGTCATAGATTTATGATTTAAGTCAAATTACAACAAATATGTATCTATTAATTTGAATAAAATAAAATACGCATCAAGTGCGCTTGAAAGACAGATCACAACGTAATATTAGGAAAATAAACAAATATTTTTCAGAGCAAAACTCCATCCTCAGTATGTTGTTTGCTTTCTTTTTTCATGCCATGCTGAAAAGTTGGATAAAGAAAATATATTAATGTTATTAATTTAAAAAAAGTAAAATATTTGTTTATTTTCCTAATCTTACCTTGTGATTTGGCTTTTAAGTCCATTTGATACGTATTTTTTTATTTAAATTAAATCAATGTTTCCATATGGAACTCACACCTTGATGTTATTCTCGCGTTGCCTACGCACTGTTCCAACATTTCAAAATTCAACTGCTGAGATACAATGCGCAGCTCTTTACAAACAGACTTTTCTTTCTCCAACTTTACAACATTGCAAGAAGAAAATAAAAAAAGAAAGAAAAAAAACATACTGAGGATGGAGTTTAGCCCCGAAATATATTTATGTTATGAATTTCAAACACGTAAACTATTTGTTTATTTTCCTAATATTACGTTGTGATTTGGCTTTCAAGCCCACTTGATTCATATTTTATTTTATTCAAATTAAATCAACGTTTTTATATGGAACTCACACCCTTGACGTGTCTATTAATATATACATATAGTGCGTTAATGTAAAGATTTAAAGTAAATAATACGTATAAATATTGTGTCATTCTAAAAATGCTCCTAACAGAAATACAGAAATCTCTGTTCGAGGGAGCATGATTTGGCTAGTCGATATTTTCTATTGAATAAGTATAATGATACAAGATGAGTGTTTCTAGGAATATTAATTTTGAGGTAACAATGTTTGACAAGGAAAACAGAATAGATGAGCCGTCAGATTCATTTCAAAATGGGTTATTGTTCGCATACCTGGGGAGGTGCTACCCAACGCACTCTTAGTTATATTGACAAAGTACAAAATCTATTTCGCAATTTTGTAAGAGGCGATCTATTTTCTTTCAAGGCACACCCGTTTTCACAGCAGAGACTTTGCTTGCCGTTCCTTATTCCATTGCTATTTCCCTAGGATGTGCTTCGACGTATGAGACCTTCTCAGCAAATACGTTTCCTAGCAATAACTAATTTATCTCCTTACAAAACATAATCGCCTTTAAAGTCTAATATCAACAAATATTTAATTAGTCATTATGTGAACTAATAATAGTTCTCAATCCTTTTATAGTAAGTTTTTGCATTCGATTGAAAGTATTAGAAACACAAAGTAGCACAATGTCTCGAGTGGCTTTTGAGCTTGGTAAGTGATGAAGCATTAGTATAAAAAGAAACTGTAGCTTTATATTTTGTTTTTTAAAACTATTAAATGTGTGTGTGTGTGTGTGTGTGTGTGTGTGTGTGTAAACATATAAAATATTTACAGCATATCTCCCAATTTTTGGATTTTAAACCATGTCAAAACGCACTTTATTTCCTTTTAATCAATTGTTGCTATTTCTTCTGATGAGTTAAGAGCAAAATTGATTCACGGATTGATATAGTAATTAATGATTGATTTTGTGCTGCAAAATCGATACTATCAAGAATTGCAAATGTCGACTGAATTAAAGGAATAAATTATAAGATGGTCAACATCATGAACTTTGGAATATACACATTGTCATTCATTCGCTATATTGCTCTGTAACTATATTGAGCTTCTTAAATAAGGATTGCTATATAGTATAAAGAAATAAAGTATATTTCCATATATATATATATATATATATATATATATACTAAAAGAAGAAGAGAAAATGTAATAAATGGTATCGATGTTTTATGATGTTAAACATGACTAAACGAAACGTGTGAAATATATTGCATTATATCATGGTTAACAATACTGATTTAGCCTTCGAGACAGGATCAAGGTGTGGTATCTGTTCTTTAGATGCTGCACTTCAATTTCTTGTTCTCTGTCAGTGGAGGAGAGGTCCTTCACGAGGGAGACAATTATTATTTATGTTCCTTTTCTCCACGTTAAAAAACGACCCTGGTGTCTAACTCTGTCCCGTGGGGAGGCATTGTAAATAGGAACATCATACCACATCGATACCAGTTGTTAAACTACACTGGAATGTGGCCTAAATAATAACAAAAGTAAGAGTCAGTTGGCATGTTAAATGATTATGTATACTTGAAAAGTGTAGTTCTTAAATGGATGTTTATTATAACGATGCCAAGCTGCACATTTATATTTAATTGATTTACAACAATTTTGAAAGGAAATACACTCGCGGTAATTGACTAATTATTCGCTAGACTGAAAGAGAACATGCATCTACACCAACACATCTCATGGTGACTATTTATATGATTTCTATATATTAAGTGTTCTGCAAGTTAACTTTTAATTTACTTTTTCCTAGCATTTAAACTATTTACAGGGACTGTTCTAACTCGATACTTGACATTACATCGGACATGCTTAAAAGTTTGTCTACATAGTTGTGTTGTTCGATACACATCAAATGATTCGTAATATACGCTAAGAAATAGTCGTATCGAAAATACTCTTAGAGTATATTACAGAGTTATTAGATTTAGATCTGTATCTCTCAAAAAGAAAGATCCAATTTGTGCTGTATGTTACAAATCATTAGAGCAATAATGGAGTATGGCACTCACGTTCCAATCCCTATTTCAAGACACCACACCCTGTTCTTGGAGACAAATAATAGATTTTTGAAGCAAACCCAGTTGCTCGAGACTAAATTAGACATTTCGACAACATACTTTAAAGATCGTTGATGTTTCCTATGAGATCGCGAAGTTGATTGGAAATAGCAAGGAAAGCCATAACATTAGCGAGTCTCTCCAAAACAAAATCTATTCTGTTATGCGATTCTACAGAAGAATATTGCAAAAAGGCATTCTCAGATTCCACTAAGAAAGGATCGATGAACTGTCACAAGACATCAAAACCAAATGATTTACCAACTTAATAGATTTCACTAGTTTTGCCACCCAGCGCGACAAAAATACAAACGCAGATCCTGGCTTTATGTGTGAGCGTTTTTTATATTAAGCAACCAAGTAAAGAAAAATGTTCTCTTTTCATGTGAAAAGTTATCGAAAAGATCTAGCGAAATTTCTTATCGTATGAGACATTCTTAATTTATAAAAAAGAAAAAAAACTTTCCTACTAGTCGCTGGGTTGAAAACAATAAACAAAACGATATTAATCTTAGTTGGATGGGGCTAGATCGTTCGAAGGATACATTTTTTAAGGAATATTATCTTCGGAAACTATGAAGATGAAAATGATTACGTTTTTGCATTTTTTAAAACTAAGCGCCCATATCCTCTACCTATCATAGATTGCGCAGGCTTAAATAAAGAATATTTTTTTAAGTACATTAAAAAAACGTAACTATGTTTAAAAAAAATAATTTTATTTCTGGTATAAATGTACAAAGTGAGCGAGCGAGAAAAAGAAAGAGAGGGACAGAGAGAGAGAGAGAGAGAGAGAGAGAAAGAAGGAAGGAAAAGATAGAAAGGGGGAATGAATGTTTGCTATTTTTTTTCTTCCCCGTGAAATTCTTTCTTCGGCATAAAACATGTAAGAGAGAGCGAGCGAGAGAGATAGAGCAGGAGAGAATATGAACAGAGACACAGGGAGGGAGGGAGCGAGAGAAAGGAAATATAAGCAGGTGCTGATATTTTTGACGCCGTAAAATGTAAGAAAATGAACGCAGCAATCTACTCAGAGAGAAAAAGTAGGTATCATTGCGACGCCATATTTGAATAAGCTTTTGTTTAGCCTGCGAATAGCGTTAATCCGAAATATAGGAATAGTCAGAGCTCAATCAATCAGAATGACCGGAATTAGTCCGAGAAGACTTTTTTAATTGGAAAAAAAGAAAGATTATGATATTTCTATGAGTTTATTATCCAACTACGAAAAGTGCAAGAACTATATACGTATAATGGGTATACTTCCTTCCAGTGTTGACTAGCAGTGGTAGGAGGACTTGATAGTTAGAGAAAAAAATTGGAAGTACTTTCACTAAAGAGTGTTACGATTGTGGTGATGTTGCTTCTAGGATGAAATGTAGGATTTAATCATAACCACTTAATGTGTCTTAAATGTCGTCTAAAAGTTACATAAGATAGTGACTAATGGTTAGATATAATAAATTTGTATGTTGTGTCTTCTGTTGCAAACCTAAAATACTTTGGTCCAGAGATTAATATCTGCAATTAAAATATTGTATATGGAGATAATAATAATAATAATAATAATAATAATAATAATAATAATAATAAATATTCAGAAAACAGCATTGATTACAAAATGTATTTATGTACACTGGAAAATATTTTTGATAAAGCAGTTAAAGTTATGTGTATGATGAGAAAAAAGAATTGCGAATACATATTCAACGAAGAATATCTCTTTTCGTTGATTATTATTAGGGTCACCTCAGTAAAAACATTCTGAGATGGTTTTCTTCATGGATTACCAAAATATCATGGTGGGTCCCCAATTTGTTATATGTTTCCAGTAACCGCTAAAAATCTACAGGAACCACGGTTGAGAATCTATATTATAAACCAAAGAATCCAAAATATTTTAGCAAAATAGGGCGCACACACACACACAAAGCTGAATGTCTGTGTGTATATTTGCGTGTGTCTGGTCACGGATAGGCTCCTATATGGTTGACTATTTAAAAAAAAACTGATTACATATAATGATAGAAGATGTATCGAGACACAGAAATGGGTATGCTTGATCTGGCAGAACCGTGGTTCATTATAATTGGGGGGGTCTGCGTTCACGCATGGTCCACAAAGTATGGAAATAAAAAATTAAAAAAAAACATTTACAAGTGTTTTTGATATAGATGTACCTAAGAATACTTTGATAAGTATGTTTCAACTTAAATAGGAATGGTATAATGAAATTGTGGGGTCCGCGTTCGCGTCTGGCCTCCATAGAATGGAAATAGGCACAAACTTTAATAAATACTTTTCATATCTATCTGCGTAAGTATACTTTGATAATTATGTTTCAGTTTGAAGAAATAATAAAATTATAGGGTAGTCGTTCGCGCCTGACCTCCATAGAATGGAAATATCTCACAAAGTTTAACAAGTTTTTTTTAATGTAAATCCATAGAATATTGTGATAAGTGTTTCAGTGTGAACAGGTATTGTATAATAAATTATGGGGGTTATCTATTTTATTTTTAATTTCCTCATATTTTGCTTTGGTTTTGATACACCCAAATTCGAATTTATCTCTTTACAAACCTTCCTTTTCATAAATTATCATACTTTTATGAATCAGAGTCTATTTTCTGTAGGCTGTTTTTAAACCCAGTCAACGACGGGTACTTTTGCTAGTATATATAATTTCTTTCTTGTTTCAGTTTACTTCAGTCGAAGTTCTCAGAAAACAAGGGGCTCCTTCTTAGGGGCTAACATTTGGTCTCAATATATATAGATATTCATAGATATTCGAATATTCCTTTAAATTTGCTCTACCTCTCAATATTTATTTATTAAAGAAGTTAACAACATTAACGTTCCCCCCACGCCAATTGATCAGTTAAACGTTATGTAGTATATCTTTATTTTGGTGTCTTTGTCTTACTCGATTCCAGTGCAAGAATACATCTAATCTGGTGGACAATCCAGTTTAGTTCTGTTATCATAGGAAACATTTATTGTGAAGATGGATCATCATCGTTTAAGCGACCGTAGATTAGTCATACCGAGTAGATCTTATTTGGGTCTCGGATACTATGTATTGTTGAATATTTAGTCAAGGTTTACTTGTAGGAAAAGAGTATACACATGCCAGATTGTCTTGACAGATACATGTAAAGAGACATCATAGACACTGAATGGCAGTGTCTAGTGGGAATTTAAGTTTCTCTTCATGATGTATATATGTAGCATATTTTGTGCCAAATGAAACAAAATTTAGTGAACCCAATATTTTAACCGATTCTGATACCATTACCACTTCGCTTCTAAATTCCCGATTCCGATACAATCACCGATTTTGATTCCGATTAGTTCGTCAAAATCTTTGAGTCCTTAATCAATCAAATACTAGTTCGCCATCTCATAGATAATAAACTTCTTTTTTTACCGATAGTATGGATGTTGGCAAACCCCGTTTTACTGCAAATATGATAACTGTAATCTCCGAACGTATATATCAAAAACTGGCTGAGACAGAGGAGGCTAAGTCCGCAGCCTTAGGCATATCTAATCCCTTTCACAGTTCTGGGGGAAGATTGTTTTTTCATGAAAATTAAATCATCTGCTATTACTGAACGCATACTTAACATAATCAAATCTTTCTTAGATAATAGAAAAATTTAGAGCGTCCTTGATGGTCATACATCAGAACAACATAGGCCAATCCACGGTCCATTACTATTCCTGATATTCATAAACGATCTCCCTGATAAAATTGTCTCTGAGATGGGTGTATTTGTTGATGACACTGCGCTTTAAAACTAACTCAATGGGAAAACAAATGGATACATATCTAAGGAAATAGCTAAAACTCAAGCGTATGACCCCCAGTCTGTTGTTGAATTGGACCGAAACTGAATGGTAACGTTTAATGCCGCCAAGGCTAAACTTATATCCTTTAATAATTACAAGAAAGCTTCTCAAGACACCGATTACTCTTGTTAATGATGCTCTACATAAAAGTACTTTCAACGCGCTCCTAAACTTAATATTAAAAAATAGGAACAAATACATTGAGGGAATTTCCGGGGCTCTTGTCAAGAAGTTGGGTTCTTTTTACTGTGCTAGAAGGTTACTAAAACTGAGATTATCCTGTGTTTCTATAAAGCAAATATTTGCCCATGCATGGAATATTGCTGTCACATCTGGACTGGCACATCTGCCACTGGTGTTTTGCTCCTAGAAAGGGTTCAAAAAGTGTCGTCAAATGAATATTTCCGGCCTTGTTGGCCAAACTCCAACCTCGGTCCCATCGTCAAAATGTGGCCTTCCTGTGCCTGTTTTAGAAGTTCTTTAATAGTAAAAAAATTTTCCCCATTCCTTATCTATGCCAAAATCAAAACGTAGATTCCATGAACAAAGCTTCTTTCTTAGAAGTACACACCTGTGGAACTCTGTTCCGGTTGCTTGTTTCTCATCTGACTACAACCGGGATATCTCTAAGTCCAATGTGAACAAATTCCTGATGAACCGCCTCCTTAAGTAAGACACTTTATCAGATCTCCAAAACTAACGTACTGAACACGCAATAACCCTTATCCCCGAGTGGCTTCCGGGCCTTGATTAGTGGTGACTACCTTGTAAAAAAAAGTGCTCAGAACAACTCAAAGCACTAGTGCCTCCTCAACGTAAATACCCTCGAAAAACTAGACAGGTTGCAAAATCCCACCCCAGATAGATACCGTAAAGATTTCTAGTCACATCGCTTCTTTCATCGAACTGCTAAACTTAGGTTTGGCTTGGTTGTTTTACGATATATCAACTCTTTTTTTATGTTATCTAATGCCGAATGCAAAAAAAGGGGGAAAAGGTGTCTTTTTGTTTTTTGGTTTTGGAGAACATGTTTTACAAAAGGAAGTAGAAAAGAAATAAAGCATTAATGTTAGGTGCATTTCATCTCAGGAATCCAATATCTTCTGGCAGCATCAGACTTTGGAATTCTCTATTAGACCCCTATAACCCTGGCTGTACTGACATGCAAAAGTTCAATTGTAATGTGAATAGATATCTCGCTGCCTAATCTCCTACATAGTATCGCTGCTAATCTGATCATAAATAGTATGCCATACGACTTAGTGACACTGTGACTTGCTTGAGGTGAATAAACAAAGTAAAACCCTATTCAAATGCTTCTGAAAAGAAAAAACTATAGAATAATTTATCAAATGTGTCTCAAACACATTGCGAGAGTTGTTGTTTCTATTGTCAAACTCGTCAAAAGCATGCAGCATAATAATCACCTTCGTCTTAACGAAATCTGAAGCGATGTCGCTGTTGACGCTATTTTTATTTTGAATCTAGCATTACCGTCCTTTTTCTCTTGCAGTATTTGTACTGTTATTTTGCTCCAGCGGATTAAGGCTAATTCCTAATCAAATACTGACAAATCTCTTTTACCTGTCTCCATCAATCAAACTCAACAACTTCGATAAACACATATCGCATAACCATTTGCTAGAAATATTTTTATGTGTGAGAAAAATCTATGAATATTTATTCATTCCTACTTTTTTACCGAAACGTATTTAAAATTTTTGCTTTATTAAGGGAATATTTCAATGACAGATACAGTAGAACCCCGGATACGGCATTAAAAATAGTAACAAAATACAGTACACTATATAATACACATGTATACAATCAAATAACATTATAAATAACACCTAAGGCGGGGCAAATATCGTAACCACAGTCCGGAAAAAACACCGTAATCTACATTGTAACCCGAAAAAAGTATCCTCAGGCCACCGTATCCCGGGTTTTACTGTATTGCATAAATCTGGCAGTTTAATTAGCGTGCTAAATGTAGGTTTCATTCATTCTTAGAAATAATATTATGCTTTAGTTGACTTTATAAAATTTAGTTTTGTTATTATTGTTTTATATAGTTTCATCATTTTAAATACATGTTAAAATATTCCTCACTTTTTTAGGATTAAGTTATTTTAAATTATATTTCCCTGCGTGTGTTTGTCTGCATGTTTGTCCTTCCGTTTCAGTTATTCTCAGAAACTATTTGAATGATTTGAATGAAATTTTGTATGGACTTTTGTAATGATGAGGTGCAGCGAACTATATAGTATGTTATAATCTTCGGAATTGATAGCATTAGTCACCACAACTTCACACTTTCTCTTAAAGTTTTCAAGAAAACAACTGAGGCGCTCTGTCAGAAATTATGTCTGGCCACTTTTTTTTTTTATTAATGTGCAGAGAAGTAAGTATTATAGTATCTATTCGATGCACTAGCAGAGATTAATAAAGGTTTGTATCTAATGCAAAAATAAGCACAACTTTAAACTACATCAAACCAGCAATTTGGCAAAAAGTACTCGCTTTAAGACAACGAGTTTTTTCTTATTTTTATGGGATAAAATATTTAGCCTATTTTACTTTTTCTAATTAGATGTGATTTGCAATTAAGTAACCTAGTAGCCAATTTCTTACTAAAGATATACATCTCTCACTAGATCACAGCAATTTGTTTTAGTTATTACACTTTTATATATTAAATCTGTTTCTCTGGAGCTTTCTCTTTGTTACCAGACTAGAGTATTAAATATAAATAAAAGAATGAAGTGATTGAAACAGTCTACCACAGATAACTGTCAATTAATATGTAATCTGTAGATGTGGACGGATACAGAGTTATAGAGAGTGAAAGGGGATATCACAAGCAGAGCAAAGCTCATTTAGAATTTGAATAATAAAATTTAAGAAAGTCAAAATGATATGTACGTTTCCGTGTCTTTAAAATAAACATTTATTTACCTTAAAGATATGAAGCACGCTTTCGGCATTAGAGGCCGTTATCAAACCATTTTTACTGATTTATATTTAAAATAGTTTATTAATCTCCTCCCAGGTGTATTTTTAACCTGTCTCGGACTACCGGCATCGTTTCCAATGACTGGCGTGCTGCTACGATCTGCCTCATGTTCAAGAAGAGTAACACAGAAGACCCTGTAAACTACCAACATGTTTCGCTCACCTCTATTGTCTGCAAAGTTATGGAAGTGTTGCTGAAAAGAGCGATGATACCCTCACCTTCAATGTGTGACGTCACCGTCTTGAGGGAGTGATGTGGCTCCCCATTGGAGAAGTTGCGACCCTCTATACCTTGAGGGAGGCCGGATAAATATGCTAAGATTGTCTGTTGAACATTAATTTAATTCCGGACAGCGGCGTGTGACCTATCACAAGTGATGTAATTGTACTTGAGAAAAACAGACATAAATTTTAAACTACGTCACTTCCTGTTTTGCGATGGGCGAAACAGCAACGTCATCAAGTTTTTATTTTTTTTACGTTATTTGCCTCCTTCGCGGTACGGATCATCGCCTGCCTTCCTACTACCACTTCTTTTTTTTTTTTTTTTTTTTGCTCAACACACACCTTCAAAAATCCGGACAAGGTCGGGCACCCAGACTAGTTAAATAATAATTACATTCTCTTGAATTACATCGGTTAAAATTATTACTAAACACAAATATATTGCAATTGTTAAACAGTGACAATTCGCGAATAGTTAAACTTATTACCACAGGAACCTATTCTGGTGTGGCCTAAGTAAATCTTTTGACCCCCGTAAACCAGCAAAATGTAGAGACAGGTGCAAACTGGGACGATAAACCAGACTTCTTACACAACAGGCATTTAATAATGGGAAAATGTTAAAACACTCGGGGATTCCCTTTGCGTGTTGTCTATTATTCTTGCTCGCTTATTGCAATGACAGAGACAAGATTGAGTATTTCAGCTAAAGCAGATTCATTTACTGAAGCCATTATCTACATCAGCGTAGATGTAATTTGGTACTTGGAGA
This sequence comes from Euprymna scolopes, assembly GCF_053919585.1. Classification (NCBI taxonomy): domain Eukaryota; kingdom Metazoa; phylum Mollusca; class Cephalopoda; order Sepiida; family Sepiolidae; genus Euprymna; species Euprymna scolopes. The sequence goes on along the minus strand of NC_136508.1, from coordinate 80,896,608 downwards.
CATAACATATGACATATTTCACGCTTATTGCCACAACAAATTAACGAAAAGGAAAATTTTGTTTGAAATCACGACTATTTATGTGTGAAATATAAAATGTTTTAACGCGTAATTATAGAAATCCTAATATTAAGCTTCAGCATCGGCGGAAATGAAGAGTCTCAAGTTTGACATAACGTGATTAACAGTTTTCCCAAAGGAAGAAGAAAGAACGACTCGCGAGGCAGCGTGTGAAAGTCGGCACGGAAGCTGCGATGTGTGGATGCGAATGGCGGGAATTGGACAGCAAGAAAGAAGCGACAATTCGCGAATAGTTGAACTTATTACCAGAGGATTCAATTCCGGTGTGGCCTAAGTAGATCGTTCGACCTCGTAAACCAGCAAAAAGTTGAGACAAGTGCAAAGTGGGACGATAAACCATGCTTTGAAGAAAGGGTATATTAAGTAAATGTCATGCCACGTCATCTATTTGGCCAGCTTTTATAAAAGGGTCTATTAGTTCCAAGAGACAGAAAAAGTAGAGAAAAGCGAATTTACCGATCTTTCCCTCTCTCTTTTTCTCCCCTCCCTCCCTCTCTCTTTCCTTCCCGCACGTTCTTTATTTAACCCTTACACCCTCTTTACTCTTCTTTCTTTCTGTAACTTTCTCTCGATTTCTTTTTTGTGCTTCCTTTGTTATCACTCCTATCTCTTTACTAGATCTTTCGCTATTCCCTTTGTCTTTGTTTTTATGTTTCTTTACCTCTCTCGCTTTTTTTTCCGGCATTCTTCACTCACATTCTCTCTTTATTTTTTTTATCTCACTCTCTTTTTCATTCTTTTTTTCCTTTCATTTTCTCCTTTCCTTTCTTTCTACTATTATTTCTCTCTTTCTTTCTCTCACTCAGTTTACTTCTCTCTTTCTCCTATTTGCCCGGCCCCTTTTTCTCTCCATTTTTTCTTATTCTTTCTTTATATTGTATTTATCTCTATGATTCTATTTGCCTTTATTCTTTCTGTTCCTTCTTCTGTTTGCCGTTTTCTCTCTCCATTTCATTATCCCGATCTACTGCTATTGTATTTTCTCTTTCTATCTTTTTCTCTCTACCCTACTCTCTCTTCCTCTCTTTTCCTCGTTCATAGTACAAATAAAATTCCTTATATACATTCTAAGAATGGTCATCTTTGTTTTGTTTTTTTGTTTTTTTTTTGGAGTTGGCTGCTTTCCATTCTATTACGTGTAGTCAGAGATAAATCTAGGCATTATATATATATACATATATATATGTGTGTGTGTGTGTGTGTCTTTGTGCGTCTTTGTGTGTGTATATGTGTATGTGTGTGTGCGTATATACATACATATATATATATATATTAAAGAGAGAGAGAGAGAGAGAGAGAGAGCGAAATGGGAAAGAGACGGAAAAAGCTAGACACAAAAAGAGACAGCAATTTTCATACCGTTGACCTTTTGCCGTTGAGACCTCATATTTGATCCGGATAAGTGTTATTCTAATATATCACCATCGCCATTGGAACCGTTTTTATTAGGGATAGAGAGAGTCGTCCTGCGAAACATTATCTATTGCTGTCCCTCGGTTCCTTCCCTCGCAAACAAAGTCTAATATAAATATTTATTTATTTATTTTTCGTTCGAGAAATGTACTGTTCGGAATGGTTCCAAAACTTTCAGAATGTGTACATCTCAGCACATTTTTAGTAACCACACACCGCAATAAAGATTTTAGATTGTTTTTAAATACATCTTATCATTTTATTAGTTAGATCAATAAATATTCACAGGTAAACATCGAATGTTGCACAGCCCTACATTCAGCGACCAGGGCTGTAGATATATTTATGAGTTATGAAGTTTATTTTAATACTTGAAATATTTGCTTTGTATGTCAAATTCTATTTTAGTTAATTATTGCCTATAGATTTATATACGAGTGGCGTGCAATAAGTAATGCCCCTGGCCCACTTCCCATAGCAATAGAGCAACGAAACTTGGCACAGTTATTAGTCTTTCTCTGCATAGGAACCACCCAGAGTTATGCATTTCTCCCATCGTTTGATGCAGCTCTGGAGACCACGACGTAACTTCAGAAATCAAGGCTGCATCATCTGGGAAACGCTTTCCTTTCAAAAACAACTTCATGGCTGGGAAGAGGTGAAAGTTAGAAGGCGCAAGGTCAGGAGAGTAGGGAGGATGGGGAGAATTTCATAATCACACGCCCGTGCTTCTGATCTGGCGACATGCGAATTGTGGACCGGAGCCTTGTCCTGCAGGAGGAGGGTACCTTTGCTGATATTGCTCCGTCTCTTGATTTTGATAGCTTCCTTTAATTTCCTCAAAAGTGAAGCATAATAGGCTCCTGTAATTGTGGTACCCTTTGCAAGGGAATCTGTCATCACTACTCCGTTCTGATCCCAGAAGACTGTGAACATGACCTTGCCAGCGGAGGGCTGCATCCTTGCCTTCTTTGGAGGTGGTGAGTCCAAGTGATTCCACTGCATTGACTGGCCTTTGGTCTCTGGATCATAGTGATGGACCCAGATTTCATTCTGTGTAATCAGTCTTTTGAAAAACTTTGACTCATCTTCTTAGCGCATCTCTAAATTCATCCTGGAGCACTCGATGCGTTCTCGCTTCTGGAATGGTGTGAGCAATCTGGGAATCCATCTGGCAGACACCTTATGCATATGCAAATGGTCATGAATTATAATTTCCACAGACCCTATACTAATCTTGACATCCTAGGCTATTTGGCGAATAGTAATGCGCCGATCTTCCAAAATTGTAGCCTCAATTTGACGGACAGATGCCTCATCAATGGCAGAAGGGGGCCGACCAGGTCTGGGAGCTGTTTCCACAGACTTCCAGCCATGTTTGAATTCACGATGCTAGCGTTTTACAAGTTCATATGATGGGGCATTATCACCATAAGTTTCTTTCGTTTCATCAAAAGTTTCCTGTGGTGTGCGTCCTTTCACATACAAAAACCGGATCACTGCTCGACATTCAACAGGCTCCATTTCACACCTGACTCAGTTCAAACATCTGTAAAACAGAAACCACAACTAGTCCAGAGCTGTAATTTGCCACATAACTGTAGAGATATAAATCATTGCACATGCCAAATTTTAGGTAGCTCAGACAACTGGAAGTGGGTCAGGGGCATTACTTATTATACGTCCCTCGCACTTTGCTGCTAAACTTAGTAAATAAAATATTATATTTGTGCAAAATTATTTTAAAGATTCACTCAAATTAATACTATAGTTATTGAATTCATTTATACCATATATAACCCTATCATCATGATTGCACGCAACTCTCAGGTCTCCGAGGCGAAGCAACGTTGAACAAAATTAATATTAGATGGGTAACCATTTAGAGAATACCAGGTGATGGATGTGCTCTCTGCCTATCTCGGCATTGTTTCTTGTTTTTAGATTTCTTTTTGCCACTTGAACTAAGCATGTTTATTTAGGCTAGGTGTGTTTTAAGATAGTGAAACCTATGCTTAACAATTACTCACGCAACTACCTTTACAGGGATTTCCATTGACTCTCAAGAATGAACAGAAATCATGACCATAAGGAATACATACAAAGTGTTTCTTTATTAATAGATGAAACTGATCGTATCGGTCAACTTTATTTTCATATTTTACTGAAAGGAAAGATATTATCGTTGCTAATATACATCAGGTAATAACTGTAACATTTGGAAAACACTATTATCTTTATGATTAACTACTGATATCTCTGAATAATAAAGATTTTATTAAAACATCACCGCTCTGATCCCCATCTGGCATCAATTGAATTGAATGGCTCCATGTTTTGATAAGTTGCTGGGCTTGACCTTTACTCTTGATCTGAAATGGAAGACATATATCAAATCTGTTGCCAAGGTTTCTGGAAAAATGGTGGGATCCTTCTACCGCTCCAATAGATATCTCACTGCTGATGCAATTCCCTCTCTATATAAAGTCAGATACGGCCAATAATGGAGTACTGTTGCCATATTTGGGCAGGAGCTGCTAGAAGCAGCTTATCCTGACTTGACATTGTTCAAAACAGACTTCGTAGCTTAGTGGGGGATGCCCTCTTCTCTTCCCGGCAACTCTTTCCCATAGAAGAGACGTTGCGAACCCGTCCTCTGCTTTATCGTTATTTTCATGGCAAGTACTCGTCTAAGCTTCAATCTCTGACCCCCCCCCCATTGCCAAACCTTTAAGAAAAACACTCGTCTAGCCAAAACCACTATCAATAATTTTCCCCACTCTTTATCTGTGCCGAAACCTAAACGTAGATTCCATGAACAAAGCTTATTTCTTAGAACTACACGCCTGTGAAACTTTCTTCCTTTTGCCTGCTTTCCAGCTGCCTACAATTTGTCTTCAAGTCCAACGTAAACAAGTACTTGATGAAACACCCCCCCTACGTAATCCAATTTACAAAATTTCTACTACTTATGTTTACTACGCTATAATCCCACTGACTAATGCATACCCATTAACCCTTATCCACAAGAGGCCTCCGTTCCTCGTTAAGTGGTGATTCCTATGTAATATTTGATTTTAATGTTTAAATGTCATATTGGTATAAAAATAAAGGACCGTGGCTGCTCATAGTTTTACTATCTCCCGAATGAAATTGATGAGTCTTTTTATTATATGATGTTTTCGGGCTACTATTCTCATCTTGGTTTTGATTTTCACCGCGTTTATCAGCTGCATCTTTTCGAAAATTCAATGATGATATTTTTTATATTTTCATTGTTTACCCGTTTCGATTAATACTTGAGTGAGATGCGCATTATTTATGGATTTTTTTTCAATTTGGTGTCTTATTTCTGTGTTGGTGATGTGAGGTTATTTAAAATAAAAATATTGCATCGTCCCAGAAACAATCGAACAAGACCGGGTTGTTGATTGGAGACTAAGGAAATGTTTTTTTAGATTAATATTACCTTTTACTCATATATATATATATATATATATATATATATATATATATATATATATAGATAGATAGATATATATATATAGTAATTTATAAAATATATATGGCGATTAAGCTACACTGAATATTCTGCGTTTCATCCACTATAGGATTCGTCAGGCTTATGCGCATAAGCCTGACGAATCCTATAGTGGATGAAACGCAGAATATTCAGTGTAGCTTAATCGCCATATATATTTTATAAATTACTAACTAGCTCTACCTACGTATTGAGCACTTTTGAAGTAAATACTTAAAGTTTACGCATAAAGCTATACTTTCGTATATTAAATTTATGTGAGTAAATGAAGTAGTTATATATATATATATATATATATATATATATATATATATATATATATATATGGGGGGTGCGTGCGTGCGTGCGTGCGTACACGTAACAATAGATGGGTGTACGTGCTCGTATCTGTCTGTAAATATTTAACCGACAAACTCTAAAACTACTGTTCATATAACATATTAACAGGAAATAGGAATCATATACCACGGATGGTTTATAACAAATAAAATCTTTGTTTGGACAGATAAATAACGCGTACAAAAGTCGGCAAGTTCCAATGCAAAATGTTCATTTCAACATGCCGACATATTTGTATTTTTTTTTTGTGCATGCGTAAAACTAATCATAGCTAAAAGTACTTTAATTTATACATTTTCATCTTAAACAATAAGGAACGCGGCTAAGGGGTTACATTATTTGGTTTCGTTTCTACCAAATGGAACTCAAGTCATTGTTTTAACTTTTGACACCAGCACTATATATTAGCTATTAAGAGAAATCTAATAATGACTTGGCTCTGTATTAATTAATAAGGAATCTGAATGAATTAAAATATAGTTAGGCGTATTTTTCGACCAGTAGGTCGGGTGTGACCTCTGCTAGTATATATCTAAATCTACTAATGATACTAATACAATAAACTGCGTTTCGTTTAAAATACGAGCTTGATGAAAAAGTGAAAGAGTGAAAAAGTAAAAAACAAAACAAAAAAAAAACAAAAAAAACGTAAAATGTAAAATCAGAAAAAAACAAACATGTGCACAAGGTAATGATCCTCCTGCTCGGAAAATTGATTTCCCACGAACGAAAATTGCATACACGAGTCGATTCATATTGTAGAAACACACACACACACACACACACACACACACACACACACACACATATATATATATGACTACTTCATTTGATCACATAAATTAATATACGAAGATATGATTTTATGCATAAATTTTCAGTATTTATTCAACAGTGCTCAATACATAGGTAGATCCACGTAGTAAAGGAATGAAAATATGTATGGCAATTAAGCTACACAGAATATTCCGTCTTTTATTCTCGTGAGAATTCGTCAACCTTATTTCATTTTATTCTCGTGAGAATTCGTCAGCCTTATTTCACTGTATTCTCGTGAGAATTCGTCAGGCCTGAAGAATTCTCACGAGAATTAAACGCGAAATGCTCTGAATATATATGTAATTTAAAATTATGCTTTATATGCAAATTTACATCATTATCGTTTTAAGATTAAAACTTTCCTTTACCGTTTGGCAATGTGTAAACTATTAAGTTTTAAAAAAGTTTGTATACAATTGCTTACTGCATTAAGTCATTAGATTTATTTAACTATGAATTAAAACAAGCTAAATGATGAAATAATAAAATGATGATTAGTAAGAAAATATATACAAAATATTCTGGAATTATACATTTTGACCTAAAAGCTACAAAACATATTGTTTCCACTTTAATAGGCATGCAGCTTTCTTGACATTTACCCCACACGCGTCTATTAGTTCGTCGTATTTAAATATTTTCATTTCGTGAGCATGCTTTACAGTTTCTTCTTAAGGAATGGTTAATTCACCAAAAAATTATTTTTTTTTTAATTTATCCGAGCAAAACACCATGTCTAGCGAAATGTTCTGGAAAAGTAAGTGTATCCCAAATTCAGCATTTAATTTCGAGTCTATTGCACCTGTTAGCGAATTTAATTTTAAGGTATTTTCCTTCCGAGGTTTTCATCCCGCTTTTGCAAACTCTATAGTCTTTTAATGTAGATTCATTTGCTTATATCGCTAAACCTAGGATCTACATTTTTTTTCTTAATATATTGTCATGCTACAATGTGTACCGGCCATCGGATAGTGTAAGATATGTTTAAGCCTGCCTGTTTGCACACACACTTGGAATTAAGGCGAATTTGAGTTATTCCATATCTTAAAATATCTCGAGGTGGGATGGAATCGTACTCTTCTTAGATTAGAAGATTTATCACAATAATATAATGCCAAATTTCTGACCATTTACCTTTCTTGTGACTAAATGACTCCCATTTTGTCCACGCACACTCTTGTCACATTCCTATAATTTTTGCAACTCATCTCTTCTTAACCTTTTCGGGCCTTTCCCTTCTGCTTTTTTTAATTTGATTTTTGTGTAAACCACCAACTCTGCACGACCTTTCTCTAGCGTACCTCATATAGCCTTTCTTCGATGTCTTCATTTTCCGATTTTAAATTCATTTTTGGCTCTAAATTCCGTTCCGATGTACACTTCGTTGCTTGCCCCTGCCACATTATGGATTTTGGAAAGCTTATATTGCGTGGAAAATCTTACTTTTGCGACTTTAAACTTTTCAGCTAAGCTTGTAACTGGTAATTGTAGCGCGTTAGAGTTTCCATACATAGCTACAAAATATACAGACTTTGGTAAACAAAGCAATCTGCGTCGTCTTGCAGGTATGCCTTCCCGCATATGTTCAACAGTGGAAGTAGTGAAATTATATATGGCAACTTGGGGAGGAGTACGTGTTTATAAATCCATGCATTATATCGTCCGGTCACACGAAACTTGTCAACATTGTTAAACACATTACCCCACGTTAGCCTTTAGGAAAGCATCAAATCTTGTCTCAAAACTCTTCATTGGATTTTGCCTACGGATGAGTTGGCTTGATAATTTAAAATGCTCGTCAGTTATTTTTCCTTTTTTAAACACAGATGATTTTAATTTTGAGATTTTAAACCTGATCTTACGATTTTGATTTTGAGATTTTAAAGCCTGATCTTACGATTTTAATTTTGAGATTTTAAAGCCTGATCTTACTATTTTAATTTTGAGATTTTAAAGCCTGATCTTACCCATGTAATGAACTTTCCAACTCATCTTAAAAGCCATGTTGCTCTTATAACAGACGTGCTAATTCGCATCATATCGTCCACGTTGATCCCAATTGGAGACTGCCTTAAACCAGATCTCGTAACGAGTGTTCTGCATTCGGTTTATCCCGCTTTTATTAGCATATTCACTGTCAAAGTAATAAGTATTGCTGAAATTGTGTACCCTGTTATTTCCGTTCCACATCGAGTCATGCTTAAATTGAGGATTTTTTTACTGTTCTCAATTTGAATGTATTAGGAGCTTAGTAACATTTGCTGAAATATGGTAGGGTTTAAGTGACTTTTTAACTGATTTATGCAGGATCGAACCATAAGTGTTGTAACTGCTTTGTTTCTTTTAGTGTATTTTAATAGTTGCGATATCATGCCTGTGTATTCAGTACATACTTGTATTCATGCAACTTTTTTTTTTTTTGTACAGACGTATCGATATAACTATTACTTGTTAGCAATTTTGATAAACGTTGATTCAGAATGCCGTTGAAAAGTTTCTCTCCGACGTTCGACAGCGAGATACATGTGTTAATACTGCTTGCCTTTTCTTCTTCGGGATATATATTCCCTCTGCGTGCTGCAATTGTCTCATTATGCACTTTCGTCTCGAAGTTGTTTTTATCAGATCCACATGGTTCGAAGGATTTACGGACATCGTTTGTTAAAGTTAGACACTGGAGATGTAAATAAACCCAATCGCAAACATGACTTCCATTTCACGTGACTTATTAACAACAAACTTTGTAAACCGTTCGTATTCCTATTGAACTCTTGAAGAGTTAAATGTCTAGCTAGACTATTTGGAGTGCACAGGATTGAATACTGCTGTGGAAGTCTCTCTTTAAGACTGGCTTTGTCTTGAAGTGATTCTAACTTTTGCTTACCTATTTATCATTGAAATTAGATCCTTCGATTTAGTGGCTTTATGCCTTGTCTTCAATACAAAGAAATACTACTTTTTGTGAAATATTTTTTGAAACTAAATACAACGCAAAACAAATTATATTTACTTTCTAAGTCTCTCTTTATGAGTCCGTAGCACGAACATAGACGGAACCTAAGTATACTGTGGATTTTTATATTCGACATCTTCTGCCATATAGTGGAAGAGAAAAAGAGGCTGATTCCAATTTGTTTTTACTAATATATGTGCGCTTAAATATGTTCACTCCTCTGCTACTGCACTTTATCGGTATTTATGTGCTTCTCCTCGAAAGCAAAGTGTTACACAATATCGTTTTTAATGAAGAGGAAAACCAGATCCAAAAAAATATGTCACACTGACCGTAGGAAAAAAATAAAAACTGCCTTAGTATTGAAAGTTTTCCTCTACAATGACTAGGCACAAATTAACTTGAGGGTAGCATCAGAACAGATACTACACTCTGATCTTAGTCCGAAGGCTGCTGTACTTTATTTTCTATATACTGCTTTGATAATCTTTGTGCTATTTTTAGTTTCTATCTATACAAGGCTGACACGAGGCAATGTGTTCTAACTCTCTCAGTGCACGCCTTACAATACCCTCTAAAAGTATGCTATAAATTCTATACGATTAATATTAATATTATTCAAATTGCTGCAAATGCCGTTAAATGAGGATCACTTAACAGCACTTTACACACTATTGAAACTTTAATATCAGTAAAAGCATTTTTTTAATTCCAGGATTATCCATTTTATAAGATTTTTATATTGCACCTCACATGCAATTACCGAGTAATGAATACGGAACTATGTTAATTCTTGTTAATAACTTTAGAATATCATAGCCTGCATCTAGTGAATTTAAATATATATTTTAAAAAATGTTGATATACTCAGTTTTAGTATAATGCAAGCAAAATAAAAAAGCAAACAAAAAAAAACAAAAAAAAGATGCCATCTTTGTTCCATAATTTGCGTCATCTGTATAGTTTGGATCATAGGCACTTAATATAAACTTACTGCCATTTTAAAAACTAATAGTTTCAATTGAAGCTTTACACCACAGAAGAACGGTTTTATTTTTTTTATTAAATTATTTTAATTGCGTTTTGTTACTTACAAAAGTATTGCATATATATATAGGAAAATATGACATACAAATTATAAATGCATAACCAAACATTAATTTATTGTAAACTGTGAAATATAATTATGCATATTAGGCATAGAAAAGTATGTGATTGGGCCCTTACATCTTTATATATATATATATATATATATATATATATATATATATATATATATATATATATATATTGTGATTAATGTGATTAATAATAGCTTTGAACAAAATATCCAGAGGCATGCCGAGCTGAGAAACAAATAATTCAATAAGGGGAACCTTCTTCAAGGACGGTCTCTCCATGACTATACCAATGGACTCTATGCAAATATTGCATATACTTGCTTTCAGTATATCTATTCTACTTTATTTTTGTGTTGTATTTATTTATTTCCATGTGCTCAGTCGAGCTTCAACAATGAATATATATATATATATAAATATATGTATGTATATATATATTTATAAATTTATATAGACATATAAAAATATATAAATATATATAAATATATATATATAAATATATATAATATATATAAATATATATATATGATATATATAAATATATATATAAATAAATGTATATATATATATATATATATATATATATATATATATATATATATATATATATAAAGAAACTATAGTGAATTATCGATTTTATTGATAGCAATCAGTTTTGGGCGCAAATAGTTGTAGAAATGACAGAAATGTGGCATTTGTTCATGAAAAAATGTAAATACATTTCATGATAAAAAAATTATCACACTGCTTAAATACAGGGGTAAGTGACAATGTATTTATTCAGAGAGATGTTTAAATATATCAGACCAAATAGTTTTAGTCGTACTGCAACACACCGTTCTGACTGAAGCTGTTTCAATTTGTTAGAGAATCGTTTGGTATGATTGATTGAAACATGGCAATACATGTATTTTGCTGTATGTTTTGTTCATACAAAAGAATGTAGAACAATAAATGATAAGAAAATCATGCCAAATATTAACATATAAACTGTTTGCTTATTCTCTCTTCTCTGTTAGTTGCAATGAAATGAAATCTTCTGAAATATCTTAAATCATTGTTTATGCACAAAAACGTAGCGCTCACAATAGCATTTCAGAACAGAACTAATGGATACCACCTTTTCATGACTTGTAAAGAGTTACTCGAAACAACATATGATTGATCTTTGTATATAGCACTGTTTTGAAAGACTGTGACAAGAAATATATAACATAAATTTCATAATATATTCTGCTTCTTTTGATGACTGACCTTTTAAAGTTTGAATAATGAGTTTAAATCTATACAGCATAAATCAAAAGTCAGTTTAGTTCTACGTTTCCTGCGGGTTGTTTCGAATTATGTTTGTCTACAAAGCAAACTTCCAAATATTGAGATTACACTAGAGTTGTTTATTCGTATTGAAGATCTGGATTTATATTTAAGAACATATGAATATAGTATATGTAGTAAGGTTTTGAAATATACAATAAAATATGTGGATGTTGAAACATAACTAACTTATTCCATTTATCTTAGTACTTGTGTTATTAACTCAAAACTTAAGATACCGACTTCTTGGCTTAAAATGCATAAAACATTGATGTTTTTTTGTTGTTATTTTTTTTAATTTTCCGCTGGAAAAGTTAAATCATATTCTGCCAAGCAAAAAAGTACAAGAATTTTTGTCTACAAAACAATTTAAAACAAACAACATGTATTAATATTTGAACTAAATTATTTTGTCTAAATGATCGGACTTTGCTTTCGAAGGGAATCAAATAAATATAAAATTCCGCCTTAATAATTATTTATCTCGTTGGCGATTTACCGTCTCAGCTAACTAAATGCATACAGAATTGATCGACTTGATGGAACTCTGATTTTGAGCATGCGCAAAAATAATAGCAGGAGTAATGTTTCGTTCCATTTATTCCGCTAAGATCAAATGTTTTGTTTCCAGAACTCTACCAAGCTGTCATCTAAACATAATACATTTTAAAAACAAGTTTGCCTACTCTTTTGAACTTCCGGTTTATGCTGTCTATTTTCCTAGATATCTGTTATGGTGAAGCAGAATAACAAGTCATTGTTTATAAAAGTAACATTATCTAAAAAAAAGATAACATTAGCAGAAAAAATATCTACCTTGTAACTGTCGTAACGCTTAAAGTGCAGAAACCGGAACTCAAGAGCAGCAGATAATCTTAGATGCAACCATATTACTACTTATATATGTTGCAGCACAGGTCTATTCGGATATCCGAATTGTCAATCCTCATTTAAACAATTTCGAAACATTACAATCATCTTTAGACTAGCCTGAGCGCCCGGCGCCGCCCGAGTGTTTGGAGGTGTGTGTTTAGCAAGAAAATAAAAAAGCAAAAATTGTGATTAGGAACCCGTGTCATGAATGAAGGAGGAAAAGAACGTGAAAAAAAAGTGACGTCTTTGCTGTTGCACCCATCGCCAAACCGGAAGTGACGAAGGTTTTAATTAAAGATAGGCAATCGAAAAGAAAGGATGACTTTCGAAAATATCGGCAAAACGCGACACCTCCTCGTAAAAAAAGTGCCCAATTGAGGGTGACAGAATTAATGTTTTTAGCCAATGTTTCGATATTTGTCGTCCGAGAAGTTGTGCTTCAAAACGATAAAGCTTTCCTGAAAATTCGTCGTCTCTGTCGAAAGTTTTAGGCAGCCATACATATATACATACATACATACATTTAACAGACGGATTAGATTTATATTATAGTTGGTTATACTATTTTCATCTTATGTATAATGCGTTTTTTTTGTTCCGATTTATTTACCTCCGTACAGAGGGAAAGTTTGGCACACGGTCGGATATTTATGTGAGAAAAACGAGTTCCCCAGAAATAGGTACTCTAAATTAAAGCAAAAATAAAATTGGTCCTAGTTTAGAAGGATTTCTTTATTTAAACAGACCAGACTAAGTATAGTATCAGAACAGATACTACATTTTGTTTCAATGAACTCAAGTGTTTACTTCTATTTCCTTTATAGGAGGTGTATTTTATCGCTCTTATTAAACAGAAACATAAGACTGTGATAAGTAATCGAGATATCACGCTATGTTGGTTTTCCTGTTGGTTTTTCCTTGAGTTTTAATGAAGTGTGATTTATGACATTTAAATCAAACGAAACGGGAAATGAAAAGAGCGAAACGAATGGAATGTATAGCAGTATGATTTGGGATAAAATACGTTTATATTAAAAGTTCCAGTTTAAAATAGAAACGTTACTTGTGGAGTTTTATAACTATCCATCTGTTGGATGCGATGAAATTATGGCTTAAAAAGAAACACCTTGATTTGTTTTATGAATCTTTCATTTTCGACTAATATAAGCAGAACCGCCCCAAAAGAATTCAGAAACGTATATCATTGCTATATATATATATATATATATATATATATATATATATATATATATATATATATATGTGTGTGTGTGTGTGTATGTGTGTGTGTGTATGTGTGTGTGTGTGTATGTGTGTAGAAATATATTTTCTTATAATATACCAATCCTTATTTAAGAATATCAATGTAATTACAGAGCAATATAAAGAATAAATGATAAAAAACTATATTCCAAATTTCATGATGTTGATCATCTTATAATTTATTCCTTTAATTCTATTGAATTGTAAAAGTAAACTTAATTAAAGGAATAATTTATAAGATGGTCAACATCATGAAATTTGGAATATATTTTTGTCATTTAGTCTCTTTCTCTCTCTCACTATATATATATATATATATATATATATATATATATATATATATATATATTTATGCGTATATATATATTTATGCGTATATCTATTTATATTTGCATCTGTTTATTTGTACTTCTATAGCTATTCTCTAACTATTTTGATAGGATTTCCAATTCCATGGTCTAAAACTTACTATTCATATAGGATTTCCAATTCCATGGTCTAACACCACCTAATTCATACAAAAAAAAAATAATAATAATATAATAAAAAATAAAAATTAAAATTAACTAAAATAAAACAAATATTATAAACTTTGATTAATAACTAGTAAAATGAATACTTTACATAACACGTGATAATATGGTGGAATTTTACACCTTTTATAACTCATTATAATGATGATACTAATAACTACTAATTATTAACAATATGCATATATTTTCATATTTATATTTAATTTTCTTAATAATTTCTTAATAATTCCATAATAGTTTTTAATGGAAAATTTTATCTTAAATATAATCCATTTTAATGTTTAATCTATTTAACTAAATAAATACTTATGTCTGTATAACAGTACCTCTGTACGTAGGTTTATTTCGCTAGACGCCCGTCTGTGTATATTTATTGTGTACATACGTATATATGTAGATGTTCATATAGATGTATTTGCTAATGTATATATATATATATATATATATATATATATATATATATATATATGTGTGTGTATTTATATGTGTGTGGGTGTCTATGTATATATATATATATATATATATATATATATATATATATATATATATATATATATATATATATACTTGTTTATTGTTATATAAACATGCTCACATCCCGCTGCTACAAATAGCCACTTGTTTCAATCAAACAACAGATATCATCAGGCAGCGACTTGACTATTCAAAAGTTCAATGAATAATGGATTTTTATTTTAGGTAGGAACTCTTTAGAAGTTGGAGTTAAAAAACTTAAAACACAGGACTTTAATTAAATAAAAAAGTAAAAAGGGAGAGGCAATTTAAATAAAGTTAAAAAATTACAATGGGGAGAGAGTGATTGAGAAGAGGAAAAAAGGAATAGAGACAGAAATAGAGAAAGAAAATATAGAGAAAACAAAATAGAGAGAAAAAGAAAAGAGAATATATATATATATATATATATACATGCATATACATATATATATATATATATATATACATATACATATATACATATATATATATGATATGGAGAAGAAAAGAAAAAATAAATAAATGGTTATAATAAAGAGAATAAAAACTAGAAGGAAAAGGAAAGAATAATGAGATCTATTTAAATAGGGAAAGAGAGAAAGTAAGAATTTGACAGTATATAGAAAAAGAAAAAGAAAAAGAAAAAACCTGCGTGTCAACCAATTTATGAACAATTATACAATTCAGTAATGAAACATATTATTACAAATACAAACAGAAGATACAATCCAAGCGTCAGAAATGAACGTGTCAAAAAAGGCAGTGAATGTATTCGGCTAGCATATTTATCCTCTTACATACGTCCACGAGTAAAATCAACGCAATTCAAACATACGTCTACCATTAATTAGGCCCTTTATGCTAAATGATATAAGTTTAAAGTTTTCGCGTTTTTATTAGATAAATATATGAATAAAAGAATAAAATAATGATAAAACAATATTAAAATTATTATTAATAACAATAAACATAATAGTGATAATAATAATAATAATAATAATAATGATAATAATAATAATAATAATAATAATAATAATAATAATAATAATAATAAAAACAGAATAAAATTAATATTTATTATCTTTTTAATATAGCATATTTAGCCCTAAGAGGGGATTAAATAAATTAAATAGGTCCAATAATTATAAATAAAAAACTACTAATATTTATGTATATAAAAAAAAAAAAAAGAATACAATACAAATATATATATATATATATACACACACATATATATACCCAAATATACACACACATACACACACACATATATATATATACATATATATATATACATATACATGCACATAAGTCAAGGTGTAACTATACTATTAAGTTGGAAGTTTAAGCTATATAAGTATAGATATAAAGTCATATTAAATCACAAAATAATACATTCAATACCAGATTACTAATAACACAGATACAAGTACACTTACCTATAAATATATTCAGGCAAAAGAGGTAATTAAATCAACGAAATACTCAAAAATAGCGACGCACAGGTAGATAGTACCCAAATTAAAAATAAGATACATATGTATATACTCACAGAGAACCAACCGACATACTAATAAGCACACATATACATATATATATATACATACACATACACATACACATACACATATATATATATATATACATATACACACATACATATATATACATACATACATATATATATGTAATCCCATGTATACACATACATACAAAAAAATACACAAATATATGCACACAATCATATACTAATAAACAACAACGCACACACACTTATATACACACACATAAATATGTATAATTTACATAAATTATATATATAGAAATACATAAGAATACAAATAATTTGGCAAGGGTACAGATAGATGCATACACACATAGAAACATACAAATGGATTGAATAAACATGGGAGGGTATACCAAATAATATAGAAATATATAGATCTAAGTACACAAGGTCATAAAATAAATATATAGACACATACATATACACATAAACACACAGGTATATAAGATAGGAGAAGTAAAGAATGAAATCAGGAGAGGAGAAAGTATATTAATAGAATATTAATAAATTATAGAAATCAGTGACAATTTTTAATTTATTTAAATTTTATATTTAAACTAAATTACTTAAAAGATGGGTTTTATAATGTTTGCAATTAATTGAATTTTCGTGCTTCTTATTTAATAATTTATCTCTTTCTCTAAAAGTAAGTATAAATAATTTCTCATAAAGACATAGGTAGCAAGGCGAGTTTAAAGATGAACAGGTTTTCGCTTTCTTTAAAATTTTCCAATTTACTATTGGGGAGTAACCTTGCTCTACTAGTTCATTGTAATATTTAGACAAGGAAGTTCTATTTTTGTACTCATTATTTTCAAAAGAGCACTTGTGACCGGTAAATCTTTCTTTAAAATTGTTATTTGTCATTCCTATGTAATATTTTTTTTCATTCGGATTTTCCTTAGTAGAAATAGTTGCTTGGTACACTACAGAAGTAATTTGACAATTTCCTTTAAGAGGGCATTTTGATTTAATTCTACAGTTACAACTTTCGATAGCAATGGGTGTGCTATTTTTGTTTAATATTTTGTTATTATGTTTTTAATTATTTTTTCAAGGTTTTCATTACAGCTATAACTAAGTTTTATTGTATTTTTATTGAAAAGTTTGTGTAGTATATTATTAATAGGGAAGTGCTTTTTAATTAAGTTTAAGAATTTCATTCCTAGATTTGTTTTAAGTTTCAGATTAAAAGGGGGATTGTACCACAAGATTTTTCTCTTACGGTTTCTATTTGTATTTGTGTTGTGGTGTGTTGGTTCTATGAACTCAATTTGGGTGTTTTTGTATCCACTATCCTTAAGGGCCCTGTTATAGAAATATTTATGTTTATTAAATGTTTCAAGATTGGAAGAATTGTCACTGATTCTTTTACTAATGGATTTGGGGATATGCCTAATGATAGATTTTGGGTGATTTGATAAGGGGTGTACATAAATTGGGTTTGAGTTTTCCTTCCTATATGGTTGGTAGATGCCTTTCCTTAAATCAAAGTTCACATCCAAAAAATTTACAGTTTTAACATCTGATATAATATCCACTTTTAATTTAATTCTACGGAATTCATTTAAGATAATCTTTTTGGTTCTTTCACATCTAGGGCCGTTGGATTCCTTGATGATCATCAGTCCATCATCACGATACAAGCCTATATCCATGACATTGATGTCTTTGGTTAAGTTGTATAGTATGAATAGACCTACTAAGTCTGTCATTTCAGCAGAATCCAAAGACCCCATGGAAATGTCAAACAGGTCATTTTGATCTTTTTTCAACCACTGATCATTTCCACTAATTAATGTAGTATTTCTACATGTCCGTATAATTTCAATTTCAGTGTCTTTTATATCAGACAGGAGTTTAGCAAACTCCATCACCTCTTCGAATAGTTCCTTAGATATGGAGGGATAGTAATTCACAATATCGAATTGTAAGAAAGTACAATTCTTTTTATTATGTATATTGGAAAACCATTTAATGGTATCCGCTGTGTTAATCCATAGATTTAGCTTATATGTTGATTTAATTTGATAGTTAACTCTTTCTAGTATATTTTTACTTAATTTACCAATTTCGGGTTTTGTAGGATTAATTAATCTAGTTGTAGGTTTATTGTCAAAATTTATCTTATGGTCTTTAAGCAAAATATATGACTGTTTTTTTTGTAAAATTCCCACTCTATTACTAATTTTAAGTCTGTCAGTTATTTCTTTACTATTCTTGTCAATTTTTTTGCAAATATCTATATTTGATTTTTTGTAATTTTTTGTAATGTAGCGACGATACTCATATACTATACTTATATAACAATAAACAAGTATTATCAGCTCTTTTTATTGAGCACTATCTAACAACCTCGTTGAATTCATTAGTCCATTACTTTTGAATATAAAAAAAACCCGAGTATCGTCGCTCCATTACTGTTGAGCACTATTATACGCTGGAATTGTTTTTACCTAAACATGGAGAAAATTAACTTCCAAACATCCCTGAAAAATATTCCTACCACCACCAATCGGAATTACCAGATGACCCTCCTTCTAAAAACTGAGGAGCTACTTAGGAGAATGAAGTGGAAAGCTTTTTTCTTCCTGAGAAATTCAAATGACAACAAGAATAAGGATTACCATGGTTTCAAAAATCGAGATTCGGCACCACATATCGACCAATTGGATGCTTTTGAAGCAGACATTATGGATCTTATTGGAGGCCTGTCTTTCCATAGGAAAAAGAATCATTTTCAAAAACAGTTGGATTTTACCATTAAGAAAATCAACACCTCGGATTACCTTTACGTTAAAGCAGATAAGACGCAAAATTTCTACAAACTAACTACACATGAATATAACAAGCTTATTAAAGAAAATATTACAAAAAATTACAAAAAATCAAATATAGATATTTGCAAAAAAATTGACAAGAATAGTAAAGAAATAACTGACAGACTTAAAATTAGTAATAGAGTGGGAATTTTACAAAAAAAACAGTCATATATTTTGCTTAAAGACCATAAGATAAATTTTGACAATAAACCTACAACTAGATTAATTAATCCTACAAAACCCGAAATTGGTAAATTAAGTAAAAATATACTAGAAAGAGTTAACTATCAAATTAAATCAACATATAAGCTAAATCTATGGATTAACACAGCGGATACCATTAAATGGTTTTCCAATATACATAATAAAAAGAATTGTACTTTCTTACAATTCGATATTGTGAATTACTATCCCTCCATATCTAAGGAACTATTCGAAGAGGTGATGGAGTTTGCTAAACTCCTGTCTGATATAAAAGACACTGAAATTGAAATTATACGGACATGTAGAAATACTACATTAATTAGTGGAAATGATCAGTGGTTGAAAAAAGATCAAAATGACCTGTTTGACATTTCCATGGGGTCTTTGGATTCTGCTGAAATGACAGACTTAGTAGGTCTATTCATACTATACAACTTAACCAAAGACATCAATGTCATGGATATAGGCTTGTATCGTGATGATGGACTGATGATCATCAAGGAATCCAACGGCCCTAAATGTGAAAGAACCAAAAAGATTATCTTAAATGAATTCCGTAGAATTAAATTAAAAGTGGATATTATATCAGATGTTAAAACTGTAAATTTTTTGGATGTGAACTTTGATTTAAGGAAAGGCATCTACCAACCATATAGGAAGGAAAACTCAAACCCAATTTATGTACACCCCTTATCAAATCACCCAAAATCTATCATTAGGCATATCCCCAAATCCATTAGTAAAAGAATCAGTGACAATTCTTCCAATCTTGAAACATTTAATAAACATAAATATTTCTATAACAGGGCCCTTAAGGATAGTGGATACAAAAACACCCAAATTGAGTTCATAGAACCAACACACCCAAACACAAATACAAATAGAAACCGTAAGAGAAAAATCTTGTGGTACAATCCCCCTTTTAATCTGAAACTTAAAACAAATCTAGGAATGAAATTCTTAAACTTAATTAAAAAGCACTTCCCTATTAATAATATACTACACAAACTTTTCAATAAAAATACAATAAAACTTAGTTATAGCTGTAATGAAAACCTTGAAAAAATAATTAAAAAACATAATAACAAAATATTAAACAAAAATAGCACACCCATTGCTACCGAAAGTTGTAACTGTAGAATTAAATCAAAATGCCCTCTTAAAGGAAATTGTCAAATTACTTCTGTAGTGTACCAAGCAACTATTTCTACTAAGGAAAATCCGAATGAAAAAAAATATTACATAGGAATGACAAATAACAATTTTAAAGAAAGATTTACCGGTCACAAGTGCTCTTTTGAAAATAATGAGTACAAAAATAGAACTTCCTTGTCTAAATATTACAATGAACTAGTAGAGCAAGGTTACTCCCCAATAGTAAATTGGAAAATTTTAAAGAAAGCGAAAACCTGTTCATCTTTAAACTCGCCTTGCTACCTATGTCTTTATGAGAAATTATTTATACTTACTTTTAGAGAAAGAGATAAATTATTAAATAAGAAGCACGAAAATTCAATTAATTGCAAACATTATAAAACCCATCTTTTAAGTAATTTAGTTTAAATATAAAATTTAAATAAATTAAAAATTGTCACTGATTTCTATAATTTATTAATATTCTATTAATATACTTTCTCCTCTCCTGATTTCATTCTTTACTTCTCCTATCTTATATACCTGTGTGTTTATGTGTATATGTATGTGTCTATGTATTTATTTTATGACCTTGTGTACTTAGATCTATATATTTCTATATTATTTGGTATACCCTCCCATGTTTATTCAATCCATTTGTATGTTTCTATGTGTGTATGCATCTATCTGTACCCTTGCCAAATTATTTGTATTCTTATGTATTTCTATATATATAATTTATGTAAATTATACATATTTATGTGTGTGTATATATGTGTGTGTGCGTTGTTGTTTATTAGTATATGATTGTGTGCATATATTTGTGTATTTTTTT
>NC_136508.1:80860301-80870301 GCF_053919585.1 Euprymna scolopes | reverse complement strand
ATTTATTTTAAGTGTTTTTTTGTGTGTGTGTTTAGGCATGCAAACTTAATAGGCAGGTATTAAATTTTTATGTAAATGTAGCATTTAATATCAACTTTCTCTCTCCTTGTTTTCTTTCACTCCTGTAAACATCAATTTTGTGAAATTGAATGTTTAGGGTGTTTGGAGGTGTGTGTTGAGCAAAAAAAAAAAAAGTGGTAGTAGGCAGTAGGCTTGAACCCGTACCGCAAGGTAGAAAAAGAATGTGAAAAAAAAGTAACGTCTTTGCTGTTGCGTCCATCACGACAGCGGAAGTGGTGAAGGCTTAAATTAAGGCTAGACAATCGAAAAAAGGAGATGACTTCTTAAAATATCGACGAAAAAAGCGACCCTCCTTGTAGAAAATTCCCCAGTTGAGGATGAAGGAATGAATGTTTGTAGCTAATTCTTCTATATTTGTCGTCCGAAAGGCGAAGCTTCAAAACGATCCCGATCCTGTGGGGATCCGTCGCCTATGTCGAAAGTGTTGGGTAGATATACATACATACATACATTTAAACAGACAGGTGAGATCTATATTATAGGTGATGTTCATTTTGTGTGTATGTGTGTGTGTGTTTGTTTTTGTTTTACCGATACGTTAGCGAAACTTTAACAACGCTTTGACTTGTCTACCCTTAGAATTCTTCAAAACTGAAAACAAAAAAAAACTAAACCTAAACGCTCAATTACCGTTTATTATTAACACTAGCGGGGGTGCCCGGCTTTGTCCGGGTGTTTGCAGGTGGGTGGGTGTGTTGAGGGGGGGGTCACAAAAAAAACAATATCATTAATTATTTTTATCTATGATTCTGAGTGATAATATACTGAATTCAAGATACGTTACGATTTATACTAATAATTTGATACTGAGGATACTCATGAATTACATATTTATCTATATAAAAGCCAAGTACGTCCAAGGATGGAATACTGTTGCCATATCTGGACACGAGCTGCTAAAAACAGCCTATCCTGCCTTGACAGAGTACAAAATAGACTTCGTGGCTTAGTGGGGGATGCCCTTTTCTCTACCTTGCAACCTCTCTCCCACAGAAGAGACGTTGCGAGCCTATCCTTGTTTTATCGTTATTTCCATGGCAGATGCTCGTCTGAACTCCAATCTCTGGTCCCCCCTCGCCAATCTTTCACGAAAAACACACGTCTAGCTGAATCCACTGTGAAAAATTTCCCCCACTCTATATCTGTGCCTAAATCAAAACGCGGATTCCATGAACAAAGCTTCTTTCTTAGAACTGCACGCCTGTGGAACTCTGTTTCGTCTGCCTGCTTCCCACCGGACTACAACTTGGATGTCTTCAAGTCCAATGTTAACAAATTCATAATGAACCGCCCCCTTAAGTAAACACTTCATCAAATCTCCACACTAACGTAATGTACTTGCAATAACCCTTATCCCTGAGTGGCTTCAGTGCCTTGATATGTGGTGATCACTGTGTAAAAAAAAAATCTAATAAAAATCATTCACAATATTAAACTGTTATGTGCAAAGATAAATTAACAGAATTTCATTAAATTAAACAGTTGATTCATTTCTTATGAATTAGATTATTACTTTTTTTTTGTCAGATATCAGCTATTTACGGAAAGGTCGACGTGAAGATTACCAATGTCCTAATTGAATGTATTGTTGTGGGACGAATTGGATTCGAACATGGCACATCCAGAATGTCCGCACGTTTCGTTAACAACATAGCCACCGTCATATCGCGTATGGTTGATGAATCAACTGATTTGAGCATTGAAAAATAGTATATTAAACTGACGAGCATTAAAAGATAGTACAATTGTACATTAATAGAAGTCAAAATAGAGCGTCGACTTAAGACTTACAGGCAAGTCTCTATTAGCAATATATAATGTGTTTAAAATTATATCTAATTTAAAATTTATTTGGATATTAATGGCCGCGTGTATTAGTAATCAGACAATTATATCAATATTACGAAAATTCGAGCTCATCTTTCGAGAAATGTGGCGCCGTTTTGCTTACATTATAATAATATGACGGTAACGTAAGTGTGAATGATATCGCTGCTGAGTTGAAATAAGAGATTCATTTACAAGCGGAGTCATCTTAAAATCTCGACTGCAACTGATGATCTTCAAAACTGCGCAACTTGCATACATAATTAAAATAAACATATTCTCAATCGAATCGGTTTATCTAGGAAATGTTTATATATTTTTATAATAAACACGAGAATCTAAATTGTTACATCAAATCTCATTACAAATCTGTTGAAGTTTCCATTATGTTCGCAGATAATTTTCCTTGCAGAAATCAATGTTTTAAAAACACATAATTATTTATAACGTTATGCTTATGAATTTATTTCCAAGCGCTCAATAATGCCTGAGAATTAATGTATTTTTTGTGTGATTTTGCTCCGAGTCTCATATCAACACATTATTTTATATACTTTAACTTCTATAATTTTAAATATTCAAAAGAATAAAATTAAATATAATCATTTTCTATAATATAAATCTCAGCAGTCTGTTTAAATGTATTACATATGTTATGTATGTATGTATGCATGTATGTATGTATGTATGAATGTATGTATGTATGTATGTATGTATGCATGTATGTATGTATGTTTGTATGTCTCGCAAATACTTTCGACAGAGGCGAACAATATTCACAAAGTTGGTATCGTTTTAAAGTGTCGCCCTTCGGAGGACAGATATTGAAAAATTGATTAATAACATTAATTCCTTCACCCTCAACTGGGCACTTTTCTACACGGAGAGGTCGCTTTTTCGCCGACATTTTCGAAAGTCATCCACTCTTTTCGATTGACTAGCCTTAATTTAAACCTTCGTCACTTCCGGTGTAGCGATGGGCGCATCAGCAAAGACGTCACTTTTTTCATGTTCTTTTCCTCCTTCGCTGTAGGGGTTCGAGCCTGCCTGCCTACTACCACTTTTTTTTGCGCTCACAATTTTCTTTCTTTTTTATTTTTTTGCTAAACTAACACCATTACACATACCTCCACTTTCTTTTGCGTCTTCGCGTCACAGGCTCGATTCTACCTATCTAATACAACCTTTTTTTTTTGCTCAACATACACCTTAAAACACCCGGACAACGCCGGGCACCCAGGCTAGTCTATAATGTAAATTCCACCTGTCTATTTAAATGTATGCATGTATGTATGTATGTATGTATGTATGTCTACTTAAAACCTTCGACAACGGCGACCAATTTCAAGAAGTTGGAATCGTTTTGAAACGTCACCCCTCGGACGACAAATATCGAAAAATTGGCTAATAATATTAATTTCTTCGCCCTCAACTGTGCACTTTTCTATAGAGAGGGGTCGCTTTTGGGTCGATATTTTCGAAAGCCATCCTCTATTTTCGATTGACTAGCCTTAATTTAAACATTCGACACTTCCGATTTGGTAATGGGCGCAATAGCAAAGATGTCAGGTTTTATTTACGTTCTTTTCCTCCTTCGCGGTAAGGGTTCGGGCCTACCTGGCTACTACCACTTTTTTTTGTCTAGACACGCACCTCCATACAGCCGAGCGACGCCGGGCACCCAGGCTATATTTTTTTTAAATATTTTTGAATGATGACAAAATAATAAATATATAAAATAATACAAAATAAGATATTTCAATATAATTCGATGTAAAATGTTGTCATATTGTTTTCATTTCAATGAACGTTTTGATAGAGAAGCCAAAAACACAAATCCGGTTCCTCCGACTGATATTACATAAGACATAATACCGCTGAGACGCCGGTTTCTGTTTGATCACCATAGTTATGCTACGTTGAGTCTGGTCAGTGTAATAAATTCGTGACAGTTTCAAAATGACAGCTGCTGTAAACAATAGTACGATATAATTATGCTGACACATCCGTTCCTGTTTGACCAATGATGTTAAACAGTGTTGAACCTATTCGTAATAAAGATGTGGCTATTTCTACAAGTAAGATACATATATATATATATATATATATATATATATATATATATATATATATATATATATAAGGTGCGTTTTTGAAAGCTTCTCAATGCAGGAATTATTTAGTCGTTGTAAATAGATAAATAAATACAAATCAGTAGATTAAATAAATATGCATGCATTTACCTGACTGTAGATCGTAAATTCTCAAATATTTTCGGATGCAACATTCATTTTCAAGAGATAGAAAATATATGTTGTTTTTGGTTTAATTTAAAATTGGCCGTTAGATATTATTATTTTTTGGAACGTTATTTTTTTAGTTTAAAATTATGTTAGCTGTTCATGGAAAAAACAAATTTTCTAATCTCATATACGCATATATATATATATATATATATATATATATATATATATATATATATATATATATATATATATATATATATGATGGACTCTCCCATCGATTTCGACGTATAAGGTTCGGACAACCCATATTTCTAAAACTCATTTATGCTTTTGCCTCTGATGATTTTTTAGTCCAGCAAGGGACTTGCAGACAAGGCCACAAATCGAACATGAATGTGGATTTAATGCTGCAGATATTGGTGCGGCTGGCAGTCGTTTTGCTCTCACTCTGTTTTCTTTCAGGTGCCTTAAGCTTTCAGATTGAAACCTCTGGAGACCTTCAAAACACCTTGCTCTCCATCCTTTTCTATCATTCACCTCATCTTCAAGACTCCTGTATGGTATGTTCACTGCAGACAAGTTACTCTTCAACTTGTGCTTGTACCTAAGCCAAGGACGTCCGACAATTCTTTTACCACCCTCAAATTGACTGTACATCGCAATTTTTGGAATTCTGTCAATATATATATATATATATATATATATATATATATATATATACATATATATACATATACATACATACATATATATACACATATATATACATATACATACATACATATATATATATATATATATATATATATATATATATATATATATATATATACTCACGTCCTACTAGATAAGCTTCAAAACCCAACGCTTTTATTACTGAGATACGTATGTGCTGGTAAATCTTCTATTTTGATAATTTATTCCCTCGGACTACTAGACTTTTAAATTTGCTGTTTGTTTTCTGCTACTTGGATATTCTTATTTAAAATGGAATCGGTCAAATATAGTCAAACGATGATATATAATGGCGTATTGAGATTTACAATTTACACCTTTTTATTAATACAATAGTTTCATATAATATTACATTCTTTCTTCTTACTTCAATGGGAGTTCCATATTACATGTTCTTTTGAGTAGAAAACTTCCTTTCTTAGATGCGTATTCATCTTTAATTCAAATGTAGAAAGGCATCGTTGTTATAGAATATTTGTCAGAAGACTATAAAATTAATATATCTTACATGTTTTTAAAATTTTGTTCGTTTATTAAATTAACTATACATCATAATTATACAATGATTTTACTGATCAATAATATTTTGAATTGTAGTTATTTTATTTATATACTCTTTATATTTTCAAATTGATTACATTACACCTACTGTTGCGAACCTCCACGTAGGTCATCAGTGATCAAAAACCACCTCGGTGGAAATTCATATTTTTATTTATATTATGAGAAAATTAGCAATTGGAGACTTCAAAGCTTACTCAGCGTTATATATATATATATATATATATATATATATATATATATATATATATATATATATTTATCATAATTTGCTTAAGTTCGAGTTTATCTGTTACACATCTGTATTTTATTGCCTTCTATAAATTAATGTTATATGAACACTAAGCAATGTTTCAGGCACACTGCCGTAACCTCAAATACACATGTATGTGGTGATTGTCACGTCTTGACAGAAGAAAACCATCTTTCCCTTGCTTTATTGTTGATTATTCATTCATTTTCATGTATTTTTAAAATATTTCTTTTTTTTAATTATATACACTTATGCACACATACATATATACATGTGGAGATGTGATCAAGATGCATCAATTCCTTCAATTCCGATTTTTCGTGGGAACGAAGGTGGCTCTTTAGACCAACCCTGCTCTTACACAGGCTGTCGCAAAGGTCACACTATATATATATATATATATATATATATATATATATATATATATATACAATGTTGTCCAGAAGTCACTTCATATTTTTAAAATTAACTTGTTTCTATTAATATATTTTAATTCTTTTTTTTTTCATAATTATAAAATAGAATCTTGGGAAATATTTGGTATAATTAACAGAACAACGAGTGAAGATAATTGAACTTTACTATGAAAGTGGTCAATTGTTGCAGCGCAAAGATGTTATATGCGTCATTTCAATGTTCGTCATCCTTCTAGGAGGCCTGCAATAATGAACTTAGTGACCCGTTTTCAAGAGCAGGTCTCTGTAAATGATAGCTCTAAGCGTGGATGAATATATCCTCAGTATATACACCTGCAAAATACTGAAGATGTGAAGTGTAGCATTGAAGAACCCAACGACAGCCAGTGCTCTCAAGAACTAGCCATCTCTACAGCGCATTCAAAGATACTTGCATATGTACATTTACAAGGTGTAATTAATGCAACTTTTACAATTATTAGACTTTCAGAAACGACTAAATTACGCTTTCAGGTTTCAGGAAACTGCAAGAAATGACAATGAATTTATTTACAATTTGATCATGGGGGTGAGGTTCATTTTAATTTGAATAGGTATGTCAATAAGCAGCATATCAGATTCTGGGGCACCGAAAATCCACGCAAAGTTCATGCGAGTCCAATGCATCCAGTTAAAGTCACAGTATAGTGTAACCTCAGAAACGGTTATTGGGTCCTTTTTTTTTAATGCGAATGAAAATGCTGTGACTGTAACTGCTGACAGATATAGATATACTGGTGAAGTTTGTTCAACCTCACCAGCAAACATTTCACAGTTTTAGTGATGACAAGATAGATAAACTGCACAAAAAGCTAGAGCTACAATGCAGTTGTTAACTGATATTTCAGGATGGAGAAAATCTCTCTAGATTTCGATTTTAAATGGCCTCCACGTTCACCTGATTTGGCAGCACCAGACTTTTAGCTTTGGGTGGGAATATCTTAAAGACAAAGTGTATGCAAATAAGCCTTGAACCATTCAAGAACTAAAGGCAAACACACGACAGATAATTATTTTCTTACAATATTAAGAACTGTCATGGAGAATAGCTTTAAAAGAGCTTATCTCTCTGGAATCTGCTTGAAAGCATTCACAGTGACAACTTTTGCAATTAACGTTACTTTCTTGCTATATACTTCGATACACGTTTTTTTCTCCTAAGAACAATTTGTGGTACACAATATCGGTGCAATGATCCCCAGCTAAATACAACGTGATCATCTTCAAACCTGTCAAGACTAATAAGATTATGGGTCAGAATTAAAAGCGATATCTTAATTTTAGAGTTGTGCAACAAGATGACTATTCACATTACATTTTAATTTCTGCATGTTGGTATATAAGGAAACAAGAAGCGGAATGGTAATTCCAAAGGCAAGTGTTCAGTGGAAAAGAAACTTTTAAAGTAAAAAGCTTTACAATATCTGATTACTTCTACACTTAAAAAGTGTGATTGTGTTGCTAGATGTGTTGACCGTTCCTATTTATGTTGAACGGTAAGTTTGTCAGAGCACGTACTGTGGAAGTAATTGTTAAAGATCAGCATTGAGGCGATGGGACAGGATCTGGATCTTAGTAGACAGTGAGCAGCGTATTAAGTTATATATTATCATTACAACATAACCAAGGGGGAGAGACTCGTGGTTTGGGTACCAGCCCAGATGTAACAACTCTATGTATCTATCAAATGCTTGCTTAATAGAGAACTATAAAACTACAAAATGTGATAAAATTTCTAGACCGCTTAATGAATCCTTTTTTGTCCTAGAGTTGACAGTATCGCCTATGTATTTATTTAACCCTCATTTTCAATTGACATTTGTCTTTTGTAAGTGGTGACTCATTATTATAAATAAACGCTTTACTGGCATTTCATCACCTGACATTTAATCACACGACTATTAATCGCGGATATATAATCACTAGAAATTTAATCACATGAATTTCTATCATGTAGACACTTAATCATTAGACACCAAGACAATTAATCACCTTCATAGAAAAATATAAACTTTATTTATGTAATGTTATTTATATGATTAGAAAATTTAAATTCTAATCTTGAAAGTTCAAAAGAAATTGCCCTGCGAAATGTAAACATAGTGTTTTACTAATTGTGTACGACACATGAAAGCACAATAAATGTACGATTTTGATGATTCTCTAAACGTCGTTAAATCAACGTGGAATTCTGATGTAAAAAAACAAGAATCAACCGAGTTTTATTCCGATGGACTAAGCATGCTGTTTTTATTTCTTAAAAATCTTTGTAAAAATAATGATTTGTTTTCGGATTGGAGAGGGCCGAGATTTGAGAGAATTAAATAATTATTCGATATACTTACTTTTCATTGTAATTGTCTGTGTAAATATTTACGATTAAAAAACACAATAAAAAAGTTTTCCAATTTTTAAAATGTAAACAAATGTGTTTTCTTCTTTTAAGTAAGAGAACATTTATTCCTATGTTTAACTATTTTTTTTAAATATGCTTACTAAGTCTGAAAAAATACTTGTTCATTTTTTATAAAGATTTTTAGCGAACATAAACAAAAGAAGCAAGAGGCATTTGTCGTGTTTTTATTGAATGTGCCTTAATTTGTCGTGCCTTAATTTGTCAAGCCTAAATATCACGCAAATAGTGAGTCATCAAAAGCAGTTGTCGTGCTTTGTTGTACATTTGTCATATCTTAATTTGTCGTGCATTAATATGTCGTGCCTAAATTTGTTGTGTCTAAATAAAACACAAATAGAGAATCAGCACTAGACTATGGAGTTGGGGATATCTTAAAGACAAAATGTATGCAAATAAGCTTCGTAGCATCCAAGAACTTAAGGCAAACATACGACAGAAAATTCTTTCCCTAGAATCTCCAATGTTAACAACTGTCATGTGTGGTACGATATCTTCACGAACCCGAGTTGGCCGATGGTTTCGTGATAACCACATATTTCAAATGGGGTTTCTTTGTTTTCTTCCACGCCCACGTTGCTTTAAGATCCGTAGAAAGAAGAGATGAGTACGGTCCAGTCGACGAAGGTTGAATTTGTTGCTGGAGGGAAGACAAGTTGCCAAGAAAACAAAAACAAAAGTGTCCGGAAGCGCTTGTTATAAACAATAACGTTTATTAACACAATCTTTAAAAACACCACGGAATGGGAGTGAGTGTGGTTTACTGGCGGAATAAAGTTTTCTTAAAATTTACCTGCAATTAGGCAGCGTTAATGATGTAGAATGGAATGGTAACGGATTTGGTACTGTAAGCGGCGACAAAAAAAATGAACCAACTCGTATCATACATGGAGAATAGCTTAGAAAGAGCTCATCTCTCTGGAACCTGCTTGAAAGCATTCACAGTGGCAACTTCTGCAATTAATGTTACTTTCTTGCTATGTACATATGCTTATAATAAACAAGAATTCGATGCACGTTTTTTTCTAAGAACTCTCTGTGGTACACAATATTGGTGCAATGATCCCCAGCTAAATACAACGTGATCATCGTCAGACCTGTCGAGCCTAATACGATTAGGCGCCAGAATTAAAAGTGATATCTTAATTTTAGAGTTGTGCAGCAAGATAAATATTCACATTACATTTTAATAATTAAGGAGCAGTTGCGACTAGCCGTACATTTGTTGTGCCTTAATTTGTCGTACATAAATAGTAAAGCCCTGTAAACATGGACCTTCGATGTTGTTAAGGACAAACAAAGCATCATGGGCGTACAATATGCAAAACAGGGAAATACAAAATAAAAGATCAAAGATGAAACGCGAAGAATCTGGGAATAAATTCCGAGTTAATGCAACAATACGAAAGCAATTTAAAGATTGCAAACA